>NW_015157957.1:0-1207 GCF_000732505.1 Cyprinodon variegatus
GCAGCGTTGTCAGGCCGGTTCTTCCTGAGGTCGACAATTATCTCTTAGGCTCAAGGTGACATGTTGACAAGGCTCACCTTTTTCACTCCACGTTTCGGATCTGGCTGTTGTCTCTGCACCAGCCCACCAGCTGCTCTACTCCTGGTCATTGTTGTCTCTTATAAGGCCAACCACCGTAGTGGCGTCTGCAGACTTCACTATGTGATTGGTGGTGAACCTGGTGGCGCAGTTGTGTGTCATCAGAGTGAACAGTAGGGGGCTCAGGGTGAGTGGATGGTGTGAGTAAATAGGAAGATATTGGTCTGTGTGAGTGGGTTTCCTATACATTTCAATCTTGAGGTTTCCATCTCCTTCCATGCTCACCAAACAGTGCAGAAGAGGTAGCTTGTTATCGTTGGCATCCTCTCTGGTGAACTTGATGTTGTGGTTATCTGAGTTGATGTGTCTTGTGAAAGCTGTGAAGCTTCCATTTCTTTTAGTTGGATTGTGACAAATGTTCCTTCCAGATATCTAAACCAGTTGCTTGGTGGTGTTCTAAGGCCTAAGGCCCTCTTTTCCATTTTTCCATGTAAAGACTGGCTTTAATTGGTGACACTAGAGATCAGATGGCCAACCATGGTTCTGTGTTTAACAGTTATCCTTGAACTTGACAGTTGCTAAGGTTGTGGAAAGACAAAGGTCCAGTAGGGTGCAAAATCAGAGAGAAGAAGGCTGGTGCTAGTTCACAAGGACAGTATCATGTTGTAAAAGCGGGGCCAAGAAACAGCATTAGAATGCAGCAACCAGTGTGGCTAGTCAAGCCTAGCCAATAGAGGCCTACTGTGGAGGATCCAAGGAGGATAGCGGTAGATCAGAGAAGCCTCAGGGGGACACAGCAGGGAGAAGCAGTGACTGGCAGAGGTAGCCTCCAGAGGCTAATTAATGGAGATGGAAGAAGGACAGTGAAAGTATATCTGAGAAGCCTGTCTGGACAACAGAGTTCTAGTGACACTGCTAGAGTTGGCCTGTGTCTACATGGAGGTAGAATGACCAAACAGTCCTTCTAAGGCTAAATTAAAAAAGCTTTTAAAAAGCAACCCACAAACCTCTTAATAGCATTGCCCTCTTCATCCTTTGCCAACATTATTTTATCTGTCTTCAACTTTAATTAATAAAGCTTGTAGGTCACAGCCTCAACTGAATACTGATTGTTATTTTAGAAACACAA
>NW_015157958.1:0-1207 GCF_000732505.1 Cyprinodon variegatus
TAATTATGTAGTTAATGAAGTATTTTACACTCCCATGTATCATGTGTTTAATTGGCACCAATAGATAGGAAAAAACAAATCCTAAAAAAATAAATGTATTGCTGTCTGATCTCAGACTGAAAAAAACTTTTAAAACTGAGTGTTTAAAAAACGGAGTTGTAGCTGTTGCATTTTATTTTGTTTTTTCACAGCAACAGCAGCTGCTTAGTGTGTGCATATAACACAGAAAGTCACAGTGAGCAGTGGAAGAATTATTTAAATTAGGTTTAATCTCACCAAGCAATTTATATACGTAATCTTTTTAGGCAGAAATAAATATTAAGCATCTGCTGTTGTTTTATGTTTACAAAATTGAAAACATTTTCTACGCATCAATAGTTTGTTGCTGTACTAATAATCATGATAATGGTGCATTTATTCACTAGATTTATTCACTGATGTCAAACAGTGTTCAGTTCCTGTAGTCCATCTCTGGTCTTATTGATGTCATGTTGGGTTTGAGATTTCTAACCCTCATGCAGAGAACACTCAGGAGACAGAGAAAAAGTTCAAAGGTTTATTGACAGAGTTTTTTCAAATGTGCACTGGAACTGGGTTGGTCCGACTGGTCTCGGGAGGATCACCACTAAGTAGAACAGAGAGGTTAGAGGATTTTCAGGGATCCAGTAGTTTGTCAAGTGATTGAGTTAATACCTGCTCAGGGGGGGAACAGATCAGCAGGAGGGGGATTCCCAGAGGGTCCAGAGGTTTGTCGGCAGACAGAGGGCTGAGGGCTTAGGCAGAGACTGATCGAGTGCAGGCAGGCAGATTCCAGAACTGAGTCACGTCCAGGTTTCAGGTTTTCAGACAGATTTGGTTCTGTGGGCAGAGAGAGAGAAAACTGGATCAGGCAGGTTCACGCAAAAACACAGAGAAAAGATCAGGCAGGTTGGCTCAGGTCTAGCAGTACCATTACTGGCTAACACTCTGGCACTGGAGTGTCAGCCTCCGCCTCCTTAAGAAGGAGTCTCCTGATGAGCAGATTGAAGACAAGTGTAGCAGTCAGCTCATGCTCCCAGGAGATCTTGTGCGCCCTCTGGTGGAGAAAGTGGACAAACCTCCAGATCCCAACAATTAAACTTTTTTAAAGGAATAGTACACCCAAAACATGATTAGCCTTCATTTTCTACTCACCCCCATGCTGAACAACACTCTGGAGTACTTTTTT
>NW_015157959.1:0-1207 GCF_000732505.1 Cyprinodon variegatus
TAGGGGCTGAGCCACCCTTGTCTCTTAAACCTAGAGACGCCCCTGATGCAGCTCATGTAAATTCAGATACTATAAAACTTACTTTTAATAAACAAAAGAAAAAGGAACAATATTCTTGGAGAAAGTTAGTATTTCATGTCCTAAATTTGTTCCAATTCCTACTGGTGCAGAATCCTTTTTTGTCTATATTCGCATCACCAGAAGTAAACAATCAAGTTAATAGATAGATATAGATCAGATTTTTTTCTCAGTCAAATACATAGTTTTGTTCTGCATCCCTTTAAACATTCTGTGGATATATTAATTTAGAAAGTTGTAGCCAAAGCAGAAACTATTCAAAATGTCCCACTTTCCTTGATGGGCCCTTGGCTGGTTCTGGGCTGGTTCCCTACAATTCCTTTTTAAACATCAAGGCCCAGGAAAAGGCCAGTGGCTGGAAGTTGGAGGGGGTTTTGCTGGGAGGTGCAGGGAATTCGGCTGCCATTCGCCTGGCTTTTGACCGTGAAGGACCATTTTGAATGGCTGCTGCTGTACCTTTATTTTGCAGGTGCTTTATTTCCACAACATTGAACAGCCAGGTCAACCGACCATCAGGTTTCATTTTTTAGCCCTCAGATGCTTAACAGATTCAAAACACAGCCTTTTTATTGCAAATTCTTCATTTCCTCAAAAGAGATGGAGCATGCTGGGAAGCAGGAAATTGCAACACATAACCAAATAACAAAGACTGGATGGTTTGGGGGAAAGGGCATGGAGAACAACAGCAAGAGGATATACTTGGCTGTGGCGCTTCCAAAAATGTTTAACACACTGAAACTAAACGCCATAATTTCAGGTTTTGAATCTACTATTGTGGGAAACCTGCCTGTAGAAATCATAAAGACTAAAGTAAACCTACTCATATCTTGGTTTATTATGTGATTTTTAATGTTACGTCTCTGGCTGTACATAATGGGATGAAACTATAAAATAATGCTACTACAATTGCACCCCTGGCCACCCCCCGGTGGCGCCACTGATACTCGGTACCATGGACAATGATGAACTAGAGTGCAGTGAAGACATTTGCTTTGCATGTAAGCGAGAGGCTGTCATGTACGGTCTGATGATTACCAACATTTGCTGAAGTTAGGATCATGGTAAGCAACAATTAGCAAACAGTAGGGACAAGCTGTTGCCCACATGCAGGATGATGGAAGAGCTGAGA
>NW_015157960.1:0-1207 GCF_000732505.1 Cyprinodon variegatus
CGCTACAAGCATGCTTAGTGTGAGGGATTGCTGAAGAGTCAATGAGTCGATGCAATCAGCTGGTTTTCCTTAGATAGAAAACTTTGAATCAAGCTGACTGGATCATCTGGTTGAACTGGAAAGTCCCCTGAAATGACATGATGGGAACTGGAACTATAGAAATAAACTGAATAGAATTGAATTGATGTCAGGCACCAGGTGGTTTCTGCAACACATCGTTTAGTTGAGCTGCTGAGAACTAATGGCTGATTTTGAAGTTTAAATTATTTCAGTGCAACTGTAAATATTTGATCCCAAAGGGAATGAAATGTTGGTGCAGCTAGTATGGGCTGCCTCCATTGAGCTCTGGTAGATGTTGGTGGCTGTAGACAGGAAGTGGGTCTGAACCTCTGACGGATGAGAAGCTCATTGTTATCCATAATGTCCTCCTTTTTATGAACCATTCTTCTTTGTAAATCGTCTCCAGAGGTCGTAGAGCAAAACCAGCCGTCATGTTCTGTGCCTCCCCGTTTGAGCGCCGTTCGCTGCGCTGAGGTTACTGCAAAGGAATGTAGAAAAGGGAACAAATGAATGCAGAGTGCTGCTTCGTGGTAACGGGCCTCTTTTCTTGCTCACTCTCAGGCCGTAACAAAGAGAACAGTGTGCAAGCTGAGACAGAGACTGATTACGCTTTTCTCTCCCTGCTGGCTTCACCTGTAAACTCTGCAGTAGGTTAGATGTTCTTCACTTTTAGATCCACCACAGAATGAATGTTTCTACAGGTCGGGAGTTTCTGGTCATTTGTCACAGAATAGACTTAGACATGTCCCGGTTCACCCACTTCTCTTCTTTTTCCACGTTAGGCTAATATCAGGAAAATGGAGCTTTGGTCTCTCAGTACGATGTTTGTTCACGTTCCGCCTCGCTGTCTGGTCAGTGTGCTAGCTTAACGCTGGCCTGGAAGCTGGCTGGATCTTTGGCTCCGTCTGTCAGAGCAGCGTTTCCCTTTATTTGCATTCAAAGCTTCTGCTTCATGTTGTTTCTGCTCTTTTATTGCTTCTTTCCAGCATATTTTCTCCTCCCGACCGTCTCCCTCTCCTCAGGAACAAACCTCTCTGCTCGACTCAGCAATGCACTTTTACACCACTTGTCTCTGCTTGTGGATTGTTCTCTCTCTCAGATTGGAGTCAGATCATCGCCTGGCAACCAATCCAGCCAATAGAAAGGC
>NW_015157961.1:0-1207 GCF_000732505.1 Cyprinodon variegatus
GAGGCCGACTGGGGTTCAAGGAGACAGAAGCAGAGATACAAAAAAACAGCTGTAAAAGGCAGCCCGGTCCAGGAAACACACAGCCAGGCAGACGAGCTCTGAGCCAGCTCCCATGTCAGAGGAAGAAGAGAGCACATCCAGTCACAGCCAGAGAAACAGGACTACACTGAAAAAACAGGCCGATCTCCAACATCTATAAACAAGTTGTTGATGGCAGCAGCACAGCTGATATTTCTCTCTCTCTATATCAGTTTTCAGCGACCCCTCAGTGCATACTGGGCCCTGCCTGTCCACCTCTGGAAATCCCTTAGCCACCATTGGCCACCCCAGTTAAAATTTCCCAGGACCGCCACTATGAGAAAGATACGTTTGATTCGTTTTTTCCATGAGAGTAGCAGAAACAGGCTTCCATAAATTTAGGGTGTCAAAATAGGTTATTGCTTTCATGGGGTTTAATTGAGGGGGAAAAAAACCCCAAATATGTCTGAATAGAAATGCACTTTTAAAATAATTGTTACATGATTATATATCCAGGGGCGGAGCTAGATGTGTAGCCACAGGGGTGACCACCCCTACCATTTTTTCCCCCTCCAATACAGACGGTGGCACCAGTAATACTCTCAAGTGGAATATTCAAAACATTTTATTTTTTTGTGGTTAATTATACACATCAATATATTAACATCAAAGATGATGAGTACAGAATTCATGCTCTTTTCAGAATAAGATTTTGTGTTTTAAAAAGAGAAACATATGTGTCTCTGCAAGTCATCTAGGAGTCTTCAGTGAAATCATAGATAACTATTCTAATAAAAACTTATTAAATAATCAATGCATGTACATATTAGTGCTTGTAAATATAAATTTTATGCAGAATGTTTAATGATAAAAGTAGGTAAATAATGACAATGATGATTGATTTACGCCCCGGAACTCAAAACTGAGGTTTATCCACTATACCTTTTATCTAGAAATTAGGGATGTTTAAATATATGTGTCTATTTGTTAGCAAAGGCTGTAGGAAAGTATGGTTAGTCTTTATTTAGAAAATGTGGATGTTTTGCTGGTAAATGTTCCTGTTAGAACAGTATATTCTAGGGAAGAGGTTTAGGGCCAGTGAAAAAAAAAAAAAAGTTAACTGATTTTTACATTTTATTTCAGTTTATTTCAGAATTCTGACTTTAATCTCAGAATTCTGACTTTTTTA
>NW_015157962.1:0-1207 GCF_000732505.1 Cyprinodon variegatus
ACATTTTTACATTAATGGATATTTGGAAATAGCAGCAACATCAGGGATGTGCAAAATGACAGCAGCATGTTATTTAACTGACTAAGGTAGAAACTGAGCAAAATCAGCATGAATGTAACAACTTATTGAGGTTGTTGGGAACAGTAATGGTTACAGAGTCTTACATCACCAATGTTTTGGATGTCAGACATTCACCGATTATTTTCACATTTTTATTTCCAATATAAAACAATAGCACATTATAATTTACTACTTTGTTTGGCCCATCAGATAAAATCCTGATAAAGTTTCCAGTTATGATATTTATTTTATGGTATTTTGCAGGGCTTTTCATCAATATATTTAGTTTTACTTGAATGTATGAATGAGCCCCTGCTTTAGAATAGCTTTAAATATTTACTTAACATAAAGGAAAAACATCTCCTGTGTAAATAGCAAAAAGATCCTCACTGGTTTCCCTCTTTGCTTGCGTTATTACTCTCAAGAGTGACCAAACGAGTGAAGCAATAAGGCTTTTAACATGAAACAGCCAGCAGTGAACAGAAACGTGTGTGCGTGTGTTTGAGCATGTATGACAGAAAGAGAAACACCCTTTAAACACAGACCAGATGCTGAGTTGGAGGAAGGAGAAGAAGATAAAATAAAAAAATAAAAAAGAACCAAAAACTTGTCCTTTAGTTGACTTCCCAGAGATCCGTGTGCGTCTAGGTGCTCCTCTCCGTGTGTTTTAGGGAGGCATCATCTCAACTCTTCTTCTGCGTGGGCTCTTTCTGTGTCTCTACCACGTGGGCAGAATAACACAGCCAAACAATCAATACATGCATTGTGGGCCTCCATCTCTCATCGCTGTTCTTTTTTCACCGCCTCTTTTTTTTTTTTTACCTCCTACTGTGCTAATAAAGATAGAAAACACTGTTGTTTACATCATCAACATAACGAGGCCAAACGTTTGCCTTTGCTTCTTTCATTCCCTGCTGATTTTAACATCTCTTATAAAACTTGCATGGAAGGTAATACATGATCAAAGGGTGAATGATAACCACTTGTTGGCACCCATTGGGGGGTTTTATATTGTCTAGATATAAAAAAAAGTCAAAATGTTAGAGAAATATTAAAAATAAAAACACTTGCTATAACATAAAGAAGCAGTTATTCTTCCTGCTGCAGAAATAATTACCTTAAGCAAAATTACAGTTTTAATCAGAAT
>NW_015157963.1:0-1207 GCF_000732505.1 Cyprinodon variegatus
GCTCAAAACAACCGCGCCTGGCTTGACGGAGAAACCAGGAGAACAGCTGAGCATATTTACGACAGTGCACTTTTACTTTCGCCCTCTGGGGGGAGCCTCGCTGGAAAATCAACACCGGTTGCATAGTGTACCTTTAGTATATGAAAAATTAAATTACTGCTGCCCCATCTAGCTCCGCCCCTGAGCTGAGAAAAGCATTGAAGTCAATATACACAGGGTTAGTTATGCTGATGAAGGTTCTCAGTCATCCAGGTCATAGTCATTCCGTAAAAAAAAAAAAAAAAAAAAAAAAAAATCCACTGGACTTGGTTTCCAAGATTTGAAGACGTTTCGCTACCTCTCCAGGAAGCTTTCTTCATTCAAATGTCTGGATCCGCAGTGAGTTTGAGTCTTATATAGACAAAGCCTTGTATCGCTTGGTAACGGTTACCATTTGCATGTTTCCAAGCGATACAAGGCTTTGTCTATATAAGACTCAAACTCACTGCGGATCCAGACATTTGAATTGAGAAAGCTTCCTTGGGAGGTAGCGAAACGTCTTCAAATCTTAGAAACCAAGTCCAGTGGATATTTTTATTTTTATTTTTACGGAACAGGGTTAATTAGCTCTTTTTTTTTTTATTATGGATGTATTTTTTTTTGTTCAGCATTAGCTTCATTAATTTATGTTCAGGTGCCATAAAAAACAACACCAACATCAGCATCTCCCAAGGTGATTGGAAGAAATGCCCCTTTCAGTTGAGAAGATTACAAATGCTTTATACATACTGATTTCTATTGAAGAATCATCTTGAAAATCAACCATGCTAAGAGATTATAAAACCACGTTCGGAAAAGGGAAATACATTGAATTCTTTAGGATGAACAGTAGAAAACATTTTTCCATTTATTTTGAATGATCTCAATTAAATGTCAGCGAAACAGTTCTTCGGTCAACAGTTCATCCATCTTTGTTGCCTGAAACTGATACAGATGTAACCCTGTTGCTTAAATGTAAAAACAAGGAAAATATTTCAGATACGAGTAAGGTTCAGCAATTTTAGATAATAAATACTATACTATTCCGATATTTCCAAGGATTGAAATACAGGGTTTCCGCGTGTCATTAAAAATCATTATAAGTAATTAAATTATGTTTTTTAAATCAAGGCTTTAATGACATTTGAATTCATTATGTGATTGTCATGGTATTTAAAATGCTTTATTT
>NW_015157964.1:0-1206 GCF_000732505.1 Cyprinodon variegatus
AATAGCTTTACAGAGACCCCAATGATACATTAGCTCTTCTGTATCTATTTGTTCCCTGCCTAAGAGAGAGACAGCTTTTTATTTATTGGATGCTATAGTTTCTAGTAGATCAAACTAGTTCTTAAGCTGCTGGTTGCCACTACTTCAACGCCAGTGTTTGCCAGTTTGGGGTACTCTAGCCAAGCCTTGTTTTATTCTGAGTTTAGTCTGAGTTTTACATTTTGAGTTTTTGTCCTCTAGTCAAGCTCAGATCTCATAGAGTTTTACTGAGCAGTTGTTTCTCCCTGAGACTAAACCTTGTTTGTTCTTTGCCCTTCGGCAGGAAGCCTTCCTGCAAACTGGACCCTTTTGGACCGCCTTCTCCCAAGTGGGATCAACTGAGTCTAACACTGAGTGACGGATTCCAAACAGGAGATTTGGATCCAGCCCCTTTGAGCACACTGAGATCTCTCTGAGTAAGGAAGTCATCTTCACAACGACCCGTTCAAGTACCACAGGAAAACTGAGTTGCAACCAGCGGCTACATCATTTAACTCCGTCCGAGTTCTGGGTAAACCCTGTTCCGCCCTCCACTGAATTAAACATTCTCTGGAAGACCATCACACAGACTAAAGTCTAAGTTTCTCTACTTCTCTGGAAACGTGAGTGGCAACAAATCCTCTCCTTCAAGATTGACAACACCAATTTCCCACTGAGCCTGAACCTAACAGCCTGTCTCCCCTTCGTCTTCCAGTTTCCGGCTGAGCAGAGTTCCAAAGAACTCAATATACCCTTCAATAAAAGCCGTTGAACTTTAATATTGTGTCTCTCTGTTTGGCTTCATTGCATGTGGGTCCCAGCCTTAGAAAGAATCATGACATTATGGTTCTCCACTCTTGGACTTGTTACTTTCCATTGCCCCCTTGTGCCTGTCTCCTTCCCCTAGCTCCCTTCTAGTCACTTCCATCCACACTTGCTCCATATCAGCTGATTACCACAGTCGTTGTTTTATCTCCAATATATGCTCTCCCTGTGCAGTTCCTCAGTGCTGGTTCCTTGTTGTTACTTGACTTCCCTGACGCCTCCTGTTTTTCTTTGGTTTGAGACTTGGATGTTGTTTCTGTTGCCCTTTCACTACATTAAACCTACAAGAACTCCTCACTGCCTCCCTCATCTCTGCAGTTGTGTCCTCAACCAACCTCCACCCCCACGTTAACATCCTCCTTC
>NW_015157965.1:0-1206 GCF_000732505.1 Cyprinodon variegatus
TATTCCACTCTGGATTTTTGTAAATGTAGTCCTTGTTCACTTTACAATGAAAAAAATAAATATACAGTTTTGAAAACTTCAGTATTCATTCTTTTCCTACTTTGTGTTTCATCTCTCACGGTTGCTAAGCAACATAGCCTACGGCGGTAAAACACGACGATGGGTGGACCTGTTGGAATTCACAGCCTAAATTACTTCTGGTCTCATTATTTTGAAGGACTTCGAAGGATCCAGTCTAGGTAGACCGCGTCCTTGGAGGATGCAGCCCATGAATTCGAACAGAGCCTCTGTCTGACATTAATGCAGCTTCATCATTGTGGATTAAAAAACCTTTATCAGATCACAAGGTTTGACAAGTGGGAACTGGCCAGGTTTCCATTTCAGAATTTAGTTCCAGGATCCCGTTCTAGGATCTCATTCCAGAATCCGTCTCCAGGACTCTGAATGTCTGTTGGATCAGACTGGCGAGCTAGACCCATATAATTTTTCTTTCATCATAAACATGGTCCAGTGAAAATGGACAGTGAAAATGTTGGACTTCAGTAAGAAAAAGGCTGCAGCAAAACATTCCTAGATTAAAAACTGTTTTCATGTATATAAAAGAAAATCCCAGCTTAAATTTAAGATCTCAGATAAGATTTTTGAAGAAGAATAGGGTTAAGGTATTTCTACAGGTGAATTTTGTTTTTACTATATTCACCACCAGTAAAATTGTCCCTCAATATTTGAACATTTCTACTTGTTTAAAGTGTCACATTTCAGTCAGATAAAAAAGTGTGGTTCTTTAATTTAAAAGTCATTTGATTTGACATGTGAATAAAAACTGATTCAGAAAACTATCAGAAGCCCAAAATCAGGGACAAAACAAGCCTCTAGAGTCCTAACTGGGAACATCTTATTCTGTCATTGATCACTTCTATAAAAATGAGTCATCTGAATTCTGGCTTCAGCTGAATTCAGCCTTACCCCTGCTGGACAAACAGGTGAACTACAGACACTTAGAAACACCTCCAACAATGTTTACCCTGAACTCACTAGAGACTGAATTAGTGGAAAAACATCCAGAACAAACAAACAAACAGTTTCATTAAAAGGATTAAAAATGTGGAATCAGAACATTTCAAAATGAGTCATTTCAGTTTCAAACAGTTAAAACATTTAGACAGAGCTCACCTCTTTGCAGCTGAAGGTTGGTCTGATTTAAAA
>NW_015157966.1:0-1206 GCF_000732505.1 Cyprinodon variegatus
TTTTCTTTGGTCTTACTTAAATGCACAGAGGATGTATTAACCACACATCTTCTAGCAATGCTCTCAACTGGCAGAAATGATGCTGGGTATGACGTGTCTGTTCGCTTCAAGCCCCAAACTTCTATTGGGCAAGCTGTTCTTGCCAGTCCTTCCGTATAACAATGACCTCGTATGTGATTGGAGGAGCCTGACGAGCCTTCGACTCCTCGTCCAATCACGCGTGAGCTTATGGGCATGATACAAAAAACAACAACCCACCCAGGGCGGGCGGAGGGGGCACTAGGGCGAGGAGGGCCAGAACCAACAGAAAAAAAAAAGTCCAAAAAACAAAAAATAACCCACCCAGGGTGGGCGAAGGGGGAAACAGGCCAGGAGGGCAGAAAACAAAACCAGAGTCCAGAACAAACAACTATCCACTTATGGTGGACGAAAACAAAAGAAAACCCAAAAAATTTCTTGGGCAAAGTCTCTGGTGGCCGGTCGTGGGACCAGCAGCGGGACAGAGTCTCAGGTGGCCGGCCGAGGGACAGAGTCTCAGGTGGCCGGCTGAGGGACCGGCAGCGGAGGTGTAGCAGATGCTCAGGAGGCCGACCGTTGGGACGGAGGCGAGGCAGATGCTCAGGAGGCCGACCACGGGGCTGGGGACGAAGCAGCGTCTTAGGGGGACCACCGCCGGGCCGGAGGCATGAAAGAGGTTCTGGAGGCCGGCCGAGGATCCGGTAATGGAGCAGAGTCTTAGGTGGGTCGGAGGCGAAGCTGACGCTCTGGGGGTCTGCCACGGGGTCGGCGGTGAAGATGACGCTCCAGGGGTCTGCCGCGGGGACGAAGGCGATGCTCCGGGGTTCTGCTGCGTGGCCGGAGGCGAAGCTGAAGCTCTGGGGGTCTGCCGCGGGGTCGGAGGCGAAGCAGATTCTCAGGAGGATGACGCCCAAACTTCAGCAGGTACCCCCATGGGGTACCCCGTCCCCTCCTCGGCAGCTCAGGAACAGGCTCAGTAGTGACCGCCGACTGCGGCTTTGGGGGAGGCTCTGAAGAGACCGCCGACTGCGGCTCTGGAGGAGGCTCTGAGGAGACCGCCGACTGTGGCTCTGGAGGAGGCTCTGAGGAGACCGCCGACTGTGGCTCTGGAGGAGGCTCTGAGGAGACCGCCGACTGTGGCTCTGGAACAGGGTCTGGAACAGGAGAGCCCGCCGATTGCGGCTCTGG
>NW_015157967.1:0-1206 GCF_000732505.1 Cyprinodon variegatus
ACACATGGTTACAAAACAGTATTTGTTCTGACAGAACAATTGATCAGTTCATAAAGACAAGATGCTCCATCAGAATGACAAGGCAGGATGGTCTCCTGACTGAATCATGAGACAGGAGTGGAGCATCCCCTTGCAAAAATGTTTCATAAGCACACATTAATTTTATAATCATCATTGAATAAACCTAACAGGTCAAGAGATTTAAGCCATTTCTTCCATCAATCACCATGGGCAATGTGAGATCTTAAGGAAATGAGTTAGAGGAACAACAAAGCCCTGGCAAGGACTGAGACAGAATATTGGCAATCCAGCATAATGTGGTTTACTGAAACGTGGCTGCAGGCTAATATGTCGGAGTCCAGCATCTCCGGCTTTCAGACCATATGAGAAGACAGAGATTTAACATCCACCTTATTTTGCTTAAACAAAACAACAGATGGTGTCATCCAGGAACATTCTTTGTGAAAACTGTTGGCAGGTGGTTTTCAATTCAATTCAGTTTATTTCTATAGCGCCAATTCACAACACAAGTCATCTTAACGCACTTTAACCAGATCATACAGTCAACAGTTTTTGGCATTATTATTTCACTAGAGTGTTTACCACCATTCTGTTAGAAACACTTTACATACCTTCTGCCATTCCCGACAATGAACGTGAGGGAATCAGTTCTGTTTTTGCTCAATTCCACAACATTTGTGGCAATAGCTTGTGATTTTAATCTTAAACTGTCATCAATTCAACAATTTGCCAGCTGCTGTACCAGAGAAAATACAACTGTGGACTTGTTTTATGCAAACATCAAGCACTAATACATCTCCTAAATAAGACCTCCTCGTGGAAAATCAGATCACAATCTTGATTTTCTGTCTTGAAAGCATAAGCAACTCTATAGGAGAAAACCTGCTTTCAAAGTAACTGTGAAAAGATGGTCACATGAAGCTGAAGAGGCCCTGCAAGGCTGTCATGAGGCTACAGACTGGGATGCGTTGTGTCAGCCAAATACAGAGGACATCAATGCAATGACTGATGTTAAAACTGATGTTAGCGCTCTTTTCTGATGAGATTAGTACTACCTGCAGACCACATCTTATTTTTAATGTACCTTAAAATGTCTGTGATGTCGTTTTTTGTGTATCAGCTATGTATAAAGTAAAACATCCCCCAAAAAAGACTGACTATGCTTTGCTGCACACAAAGTTCCTG
>NW_015157968.1:0-1206 GCF_000732505.1 Cyprinodon variegatus
AAATTTTCAAATATATTCATTTAATTCTAGTTTTATTTTATGGATTTTACCTTTTCCACAAAGACTCAGCTTGGTTTACATTGATTTTTAAATTATGTACTAAAACTGCCTCTTCCGATTTACTCCAAATTATCTTTGCTTGAAACTAACATTTCTTTGAATAAAAAGACAAAACAAAACATTGGCCTATGAGGATGGCAAAACAAGATGAATACACGTGGGGGCAAATTATTGATCATATCAATCATTTTTATCATTTTTGTTCTATTATCTTTTTGCTGCTGTAAACACCAGATTTTCCCCATTTTGGACAATAAAGGGATTTTCTATTCTATTCAGTGTAATAGAGAGAGAAAAAAAATATATGCATTTCATGGCAAACGCTGCCACCAACTGGCTTTAAGGTGTAACTGCACCACAGACTACATTTTTTTTTTTTTTTTATGCTCTTAAAATATTTTCCGCAGTTGGTTAAAAGAAGAATTAAAGAAACAAATCATAAATATTGAGCAAAATGATATTATTGTTCAGAATAAATAATTAAATATGTTTATTATTCCAGGAGTAGAGCATATGTCATATATGAACTTATAAACCAGCCAATCTCTAAAAAGAGAAGGAATTTAAAAGTAGAGTTTATGTCAAAGTATTTCATAAAAGTTGAATATTTTTTCATTTATGGATTAAAAATATGTTTTTTAATTCATATGCACAACTTTTCTAGTGTAGATATATATATATATATATATATATATATATATATATATATATATATATATATATATATATATATATATATATATATATATAAGTTAATACAATGTTTAAAAAATACTGGTCAGAATCATCAGTTTAGATTTTGACTATTAAAAAATACAAATTTAATCATCGTTTAACATTTTAACTAAATAGTTTTTTAAGAATGGAGGCGTTAACTGGCTGGATAAAGATCAGGGCGAGCCAAACAAGTCTAACTGCCAGCGGGTTGTTCCGGTATCAGGGCTGTTCGCTCCCCAGACTTCAGCTGCTCCTTCTCCGTCATGGCTGCTCCTCTCCGCGCGGTGGTCTCCGCTCAGTGGCTCGCTGACGCCATCAAAAGCAAACTTATCGGCCCTAAACTCCGCATCCTGGACGGCTCCTGGTACCTACCGAAGAGCAAGCGGAACACCAGAGAGGAGTTCAACCAGAAGCACATCCCCGGAGCCT
>NW_015157969.1:0-1206 GCF_000732505.1 Cyprinodon variegatus
CATGTTTGAGCCCTTGCCTCGCAACGCTGCCAGTTCTGTTAGCTCTACGCCTGCTGAAGACACAGACGTCCATCCCCGTGAACACTGGGACGCAACTCAACGGTACGTCGTATGTCGCAGCTAATATACGCAACAGTTGAAATAAGAATCATTTACTTTACCATTGAGTTACCAAACAGAAAACATAAATAGTCTAGAGCAGAATTGACCAATCAGAGACCTCCTCTCTGCGGTCACCTAAAATTTTGGGGAGGTGTACAAGTGTTTCTGCAGAAGGTGGGGTGGACATATCTGCGTTGACTGCGACACACATGCAGACGACCGGTTTTCTGAGCAGAAACCCAGCTGAGAAGAATGGGTGTAACAGAATGAGGCGGACCTGTAGTTTGCTGCGGACCCCCTTGTATGTCTGCAGAAGTTCTGCGTCTCCTCGACACCATAGTGTCTCCAGGGATTCGGGACCCCATGGGAAATTGAACAAGATCTTCATCCCCCGAGACGCCGTCTCTTGAAGCTCGTTCTCAGGCACCTCAATGCTGCTGAAGTCAGAGGGGGACAGGGCAAACTGGATAGGAAGAAAAGGACACGACAATGGAGGCGCTGAAACCAACGGCTAAACGTGGGGATGGATAATCTGGTCGTTATCATTCCGGTTCCTCACCTTCCTCCACCACTTCAGCCTCTGCCGTGCCCAGTGGTCCAGCCACTGGGAAGAGGTGCGGGGAGAGCAAAACCACACCAGAGACGTCTGGTTGACCTCAGCGAAGCTGGCAGCAAAGAGAAACAGATTCTCAGTCGAACTGCAGACAAACAAACTCCCACCGTCCTTCATGCAATGCTGGAATAACTTGTTCCACATCCAGCAGATCCAGCGTTTTCAACTGAAGAGTCGCTATTGCTGCTGTAGCAACACAATCAACTCACTGATGGTCCAGTTTAAGACCTACGTGAAGACCGTCTTAGCGGCAACACCCAACGTGACCGCACCACCCACGAAAAACACACAGGCGGCCGCGCCCACAGCCGGGGCCCATGCGCATCCGCCGCAAACCGGCCGCGAGCGCCGCAGAACCCCCCCAAAACGCCCCTGAACGTCTTCTGATCACTTTAAAGGAAAAGTCCGGTCATATTCAGAATTCAAACTTCTGAAAGTTCTTTAGATATAAAATTATTCCATCCTGTTCAATAAATGATCAGTGTTTTTAA
>NW_015157970.1:0-1206 GCF_000732505.1 Cyprinodon variegatus
TTAATCTCAGAATTCAGACTTTAATCTCAGAATTCAGACTTTAATCTCAGAATTCAGACTTTTTTCACAGAATTCTGACTTTAATCTCAGAATTCCAACTTTAATCTGACTCAAATGCCAAAAATGTAAAGATTTTATTTTATTTTTCAATTAAAACAAATGGTTTTCTTTAACTATTCACTGCTTTGGTTTTGCACTATCGTGTTGGGTCTGTGCATTGCTCAGACCTTCCTGCAGGGGGCGTGTTAGAGTAGAGTACCATCATGGGGACAGGGCTGCTGCGGCAGCACAGTCGCCCCTCGTAGCGGCTACAGCTAGCTGGCTAACTGTTGCTAGCTGTTCTACCGAGCTGAAAATGTTGACTTTCTGCTGGTTGTTAACTGAGCGGGGGGCAGTAGCAGCATCGGAGGAGTGTGCCATGACTTCCCAGTGTCTTTCTGACGACTTTTCCAAGCTTTAAGTTATGCTCCCGCGAAAGAAAAGTAAAAACGAAGCGTCAAAACCAGCCGAGGTTCACGGGAAATATGTGAAGAAGGAAACGTCTCCGCTCCTCAGAAGTAAGCGCAACAAGTATTCAGTAGCGGCTAGTTCAGGTTAGCATTAGTTAACTCGTTAGCTAAGGTGGTAGTTAGTGAGAATATACCAACTAACTTCAGGCAGAGGATTAGAAACGCTAATGGAATGTATCACTGTATGCTGAATGTTTAAGGAGCTCGGATGTTCACAAGCTAACTGAAAATCTCTGTGGACTTCCTGTTATGAAAAGGAGAACAGCTGGGAAGAAAGCTACAGCTAATAATATACGCTGGATTTTCATTTAACTTTATATTATAGGGATACTTAAATAAAAAAAAAAGTTGTTTTCACTTCTGACTGGGGTTTTCCTGTATCTTTATGTTAAAATCCTAATTAGGCACAAAGAGTTTTGAGATTAAAGTAGAAATGCATGATTTCAGCTGGAGTAAAATATCTTAGAAAAACTTTAAATTTCGGTGATTTAAATGCATTTAAAACAACAATACTTGGATGCATAGCTACACATACGGAAGAGGATTAGGGCCACTGGAAAAATAAAAAAAAGTTAACAGATTTTTACATTTTATTTCAGTATAATATGAAGAAAAAAGTCCGAATTCAGACTTTAATCTCAGTGATTCTGACTTTAATCTCAGTGATTCTGACTTTGATCTCAGTGATTCTGACTTT
>NW_015157971.1:0-1206 GCF_000732505.1 Cyprinodon variegatus
CTCGTAGATGATGATAAATAACATAGTTATGTATAATATATTACATTTCTGACTGTATATCCCTGTAATTATTACACACTGTAGCTTTAAATGAGAGGAACCTCCAGCAGAACCCAGGTCTCAGTATGAGCTGCCATCTGTCATGGCCAACAGCCTTTTATTTAACGTTTGATCATAACAGTTTATAGTATTTCATTACAGACAGTTACACTGGAAATATTAAATAATTGCATACCTTTAATAATAAAATGCACTCATATTGGATTAAGTATTTCTAATCTATGTTTTTGCTCAGTATGTTGTGTGGTATATGCAACAATTCACCGGTTGAGTTAACATTAAAGCTGTCTTGCACCTTATGCTAAAATACTAAAATACGTAAGTCTTGAAATAATAGCTTTGCATTTTTGGGTGATTTTAAATTGAAAGTGCAGTAGTTAACTCTCCTGGCATCTTAATGTAGCATAAATCCAAATTAGCTGGTCCTAGAAGCCAAAACTAATGCTTAGTCTGAGTATATAAGTATCTCAAATTTCAACTCATCAAATGTGCATACATTTTAATGTCCAAACTGGTATTTATTGTGTATTTCACAGTCATTTACACAGGAACCAAAAAACATAAAAAGCTAATTTTCAAGTATGAGGCGCTGTGTCACAAATTATTTTTTTGTGTCGCACAAAACTAAAATTGAAAGTGTTTCCAAGTTAAACTGGCTGACAGACATTAAAATCAATGTAGAAATCAGGACAGCAGCAGTTACTTAAAGTTTAATGTTACTTTGCCTTTTACTGCTTTACTTTGATCATTTTTCAAACAAATAGATTATTGGGATCATACATCTTTTTTGAATAACTATCCGAAGTACACATGATGAGTGTTTAGAGGTTCATTAAAGGTATGGTGGAGGATTTTCACAAATTTTTGAAAAGACACACCCTCTCCACTTAAAAAAAATGCACATGCACAACCCTGTACTCGCTCCCGAGAGGGAACTCCTATTAAACGCATGCGAGAGCATGCACAAGCCTATTTTCTCCTTGTGCACGCTCTGTTTCCAAGTTGCTGTTTGCATCGTTCATACAAGCTTACTACTCAGACTCGCCACCGGTAAGTTAAATTAGGATGACCTTACGTAAACATATCACCAGAATGATTGACAATTATGAAGACACTTATTTAGATGATCCACCCGGAAAAAGATCA
>NW_015157972.1:0-1206 GCF_000732505.1 Cyprinodon variegatus
GCTACAATTGGTGATACTGGAGATCCCATTGCGCAGCCATGCTTCTGTCTGTAAAAATTACCTCTGAATTTTTTTTATCTCTCTGTATCATGAAACAATGCAAAATAACACATTGAAGGGACGCAATTACATTTATTGTATTTACATTTAGTGACATCATCTACAAAACACAACACTAAGAATGAGAATAAATTTATTGTAATATAAAACCACTTTTAACAATAATTGAAAAAAAATATATATATATATATAACACCATCTTGTCTCTAATGTAATATTTAAAATAAACAGCCATATTCAAGCGTTTTTACCAAACACTAATGTTTGTACTAATTAACTTATGGACTGTTTGGACATCTATGTAAAATAAAAATCGATGTAAATAGTGTTCCGCTGTTTGTTATTGGCTTTATCTTATTTTTAAAAAGGTAGAAATAGTCAAAGAAATAGCAACATTATGCTTTCTAAACAAAAACTATTAGATATTAAGGCGCCATCTTGTGTTGTTATACTCTATAAAAGAATTAACACCTTCTATTTATAGCTGAACTGCCTCAAAGGGTCGTCATAAAATGAAAACAGTCATAACAATGAAGTATTGTTAAAAGGGAAACCCTCACATTTTTTTTTTTTAGTCGGCTGTGGCTTAGAATCGGCAATCAACAGCTTTTGGCTGTTTTAGTGTAGATAATTAAGTTTTTTTTTATTATTATTAGGACTAGTTTCGTAGCCTAATATTATTTGAAGGAACTAGCGTGAATAAAATTCTTATTTCATGCTCCAAGCACGCACACATGCATACAGACTAGAAAACAGCCAATCAGGAAGAGGGAAGGCGGAACTTGAGGCAGAACAACCAATGAGAGTGGAGCTAAACAGCACAGTTGCTGATTTAAAGGGACAGGACTCAGATGGAGCGGCTGCAGCAGCTACTAAGCTGCAAGAGAAAAAGAATAGGCTGTGATCACACACAATGGCTGTGTGTGATCCACCACGCTGTATTTTAAATTATAAACATGTTATTTAAATCGAATTATTGTTAGGGACAAATAGGTCGGTCCAAAATGTTGGTAGGGACATGTCCCTATGGTCCCTATGCAAACCTACGCCCATGCTGAAAGGAATAGTACACCCAAAACATGATTAGCCTTCATTTTCTACTCACCCCCATGCTGAACAACACTCTGGAGTACTTTTTTGATATCT
>NW_015157973.1:0-1206 GCF_000732505.1 Cyprinodon variegatus
TATAAACATTTGTCAGGGCTGTTTTATCTTTTCATTTATAGAATAAAAAGTGAAATCCTTCCAATGGCTCTCTGTAGCTTAGAGAATAGACTTTAAAATCCTCCTATTGGTCTAGAAATCACTGAATGTGATAAATCACCTCAATACATCACAGATTTGTTATCAGTGTATCAACCTCCTAGACCCTCAGGCCTTCTAGATTCAGTCTACCATGTTCATCCAGAGAACCAGCATTTAGTTCCTATGCTCCAATGGTCTGGAACAAACTCATGGAAGACTGGAAAAGAGCTGAAAGCCCGAGTTCTTTGTTTAGAGCTGCCATTTAATGTTGAAATTGCCAATCTTTAGTTGAAGATTCTGGTCTGATTTTTGGATCTGTGTTACTGATTTTTTAAATACTTATTTGCTTTTATTTTTCTTCTATTTTATTATCTAATTCATGTAAAGAGTCAATGAGTCGATTAAGGGTGTGCAAAATAATCGTCATGACGATGCATCGCGATTCTAATTTTTGTGATCTACTGCATTGATTCTTGAAGGCAAGAATCGATTATAAAAAAAAAATAAAAATGAACAAATAAAATACATGAATGGTTGGCGCACTTCAGCCAAATCAAGTGGAATACAACTTCCAGTCCAGCAGATGTCGCTGTGGATGTGTTGACGCCCGCTGCTTTGTGTCACAAGCATGTCCGGCCGCCGGGATACTGAGAGGAGTCATTCGTAAACAAAATATGGAGAAGACTGAGAAAATTCGCCCCGGCTCCATCAGATTTCAAGTCAGATGCTTGGATGCATTCTGGCTTTAAAAACAAAGAAGGTAAAAATGAAATTGATATGATGCACGTAATTTCCAAAAGGACCACTGAGGCCATGTAAAGTGAAAATATCACAACGCATCGCAATATTTCAAGTGATGCATCGTGATAGAATCGCATTGTGGCATGTGAATCGTGATTCGAATCGAATCATGACTTCTTTGCCAATACCCACCCCTAGAGTCGATGCAATCAACTGGTTTTCCTTAGAAAACTTTGGATCAATTTGACTGTACGATCTGGTGAACTGTAAAGTGCCTTGAGATGACTTGTGTTGTGAATTGGCGCTACATAAATAAACTGAATTGAAATTGAAATAAAAGGACTGTCCATGTACTGCATTGTGTTATACAAATAAACTTGCCTTGCCTTGCAAGAGGAGAAAAAA
>NW_015157974.1:0-1206 GCF_000732505.1 Cyprinodon variegatus
CTATTTTTATTCTCTTTATTTGTTTGTCCTTTATGTAAATTCAATGTACTTTTCTTTCTATTCTCATGTTCAGCGCTTTGAATTTTCTTCCTGCTGAAAAGTTTCATAACTAAAGTCTTTCTGGCTCTCAGATGGACGATCCGTTCTCCTGACTCACCTTGATCCTGCTGAAACTGATCCGTCAGTCCGAAGCGAACCCAGACCTCCTGCTGTCCTCATGAAGGATCCACTACAGCATCAGTCTGCTCTCTGCTCCCAGTCTGATCCCAGTCTACCCAGAATGAGGGCGGGACAGGAAATAACTGGGCGGCTGCTGGATTCGGGCTCATGGGATTTGTTCAGAGCTGGTGGGAGGAGCCTAGTTTGCACCTGATCCAGATGCTGACCTGCACCAGGTGGAGGAGGTTCTCATCATCTCCTGAGATCTAAGCCATGGTCCATGATCTCAGTGGGTTCTCCTCCAACATGGCAACCAGGACGCAGGTTCTCCTCAGCAGAACCGCCGTGCGTCAGGCAGAGGAATTGTTTGTTTGGTGTCAGGAACTATTCTGGGCCGTGAGCGTCGATGTGGCGCTGCTGATGTTTTCAGCTCCAACTGCTCATTATGTGGTCTGCTGCCGTTCAGGCTGAACCAGTTAGCAGGAAAACAAAGATCTGACTGCTGAGGGACATTCCTGCAGCCTGAGCCGCTCTCAGCCACACACAGCCGCTGTTGTGTCGGGCCCGTCCTCTTCCTCATGCTGGAAGAACGCACGGATTCCTGACATTCCCACATGCACTGGTGTTCCAGAGCCGCTCCAAACTAAACAACATCTTCCTCTCTGCTGGTTTCCTCAGCAGCTCCGATCCCTGAGGAAGGGACCCTGGAAACTCATCTGCTTGGTTTTGCCTTCGGCGTGTTTTCCTGACTCACGCGCAGCGAGCAGAACCACACCCAGATGGATCAGCTGGATCAGCTGTCCAGAGATCCTGGTAGAAAATGTTGAGATCAACTGAAAGTTTAGAAACTGAACCTCAGAGGGAATAAAAGATGAAACGTTCATGGAGGAGTCCAGTTAGTGATCCGCCAGAACCAGCCTGGAACCCAGAACTCATCGATTCAATGATTAGACAGCATGGGATTAATTTCCACTGTTATGCTGATGATACCCAGCTATATCTGTCTATAATCCAGATGAAGCTAACCCATTACATAGATTACAGGCA
>NW_015157975.1:0-1206 GCF_000732505.1 Cyprinodon variegatus
TCGGCATATCGGATATCGGCCAAAATCCCAATATCGTGCATCCGTACTTTAGACTGTATACCACCACACACACTTGGTAAAATAATAAAAAAAATTACAGCATGGATGACAAGAAGCGGCTTTGAAAAAGTGGGAAACGTCTGTTTTCTCCTTCCTTAAAGGTATACCCGACCTCTCCACCTGAAAAAAAAAAAAAAAAAGCACATGTACCCGCTCAAGAGAGGGATCGCCTATTAAAGGGGAACACCGTTTTTTATTTATTTTTTTTTTTTTTACATTGGCCCCTTGATTTTATGTTATTACATCATGTTCTACTCACCCATATTAGTTTTGTGTCATTTGGAGCAGTTCTGAAGATAAAGATAAGGTAAAATCAAGGGGCCAATATAAAAAAAAAAACGGTGTTCCCCTTTAAATGCGTGCGAGAGTTTGCATGAGCCTATTTCTCCTCGTGCTCGCTCTGTTTAAAAGTTGCTGTTTGCATCGCTCATACAAGCTTACTTTCCAAAAGATTTGTAGTTTTTACACTATGTTAAACTCACCACCAGGATGAGCACGCATTTCTAAAAAAAAAAGTAAAAGAAATAATCCATTTGACTTTGTTTCCAAGTTTGTAGAAGTTTTTCTTCCCATCCAATAAGCTTTTTCAATTAAGAATGTCAGAAATAGTGCTGAGTTTGAGGCTTAATCGAATGGACCAAAAAAGCCTTGTTTTCTCTTAGAAAACATGCAAATTGAGCAAACGGGCCCGCCCCTTTAGCCTGTAAAATCCAATACCTGTCTATGTCTCTGAACGAGGGTCGTTAGAGGAAATGGGCAAGTAGGACAGCCTTACGTTAACATATCACCAGAATGATTGACAATTAGGAGGACCACTTATTTTGATGATCAACCCGGAAAAAGAACATCCTCCACTATACCTTTCAGGCTTCTGCAGCACACGCCGCTACCTGGAGCTGGGGTCATACGTACGTGCATCAAACACAGCTGAGCCTTAAGTTGGATTTATTCTTGACGCATTTCCTTTACGTTTTGCACAGAAAATCAGATACGCAAACACGTCTGTTTTTCAAAGTGCTCCTTTGCTCATTTGTACTACAGAGCTCCTGGGAGCTTTTAAAGGCACACTATGCAACATTTTTCAGTTAATTAATGTGTTCCATAACGTTTTGGATGATTAAATGAGTCATTTCAGGTTGAACAAAG
>NW_015157976.1:0-1205 GCF_000732505.1 Cyprinodon variegatus
AAAAAAATGGAAAAAGTATTTTATATTTCATATAAAATCCTAATATATACAATAATATAATATACAAAACAAATCTAAGGATTGGCAAACGTTTGTATTCAGCCCCAAATATAAAAACGAACATCAGAAATCAGGAGGAGCTAAATACAGGAAAATGTTGAAAGAAAACCAGTTGGAGGCAAACACATTGCATTTGTTCACATTGCAGTGGGATTTACGGTAGATCATAAACGCACAGCCAGAGCTATGATGTAAAGGCTTAGACTGGCCAGGTCAGTGAATATGTAGAACAGCAAATCGAGCCTTTTAAAAAAAAAACTAAAACATGGTTCGGTCTCTATGTCCTATGCAAGTATTTTAGGGTGCAACTACAATTATTTTGCAAATCGATTAATCTGTCAATTATTTTTTTGATTAAAAAGCGTATAGCCAAAGGTTCTTTAAAGGAGATCTTTTACAAAATTAAACCAGGTGAACCTAAAATTTTTCTATTTGAGGATTTCTGAAAAGAGCACACTGACAGATGAAAATGTTTTTTTTTTTATTTCAAATGCAAAATGTTTATATATATATATATTTTTTTTACAATTCTAGTATAGTTACTGATTTAAGTTGGTTGCTCTGTCAGCTAAAGGCGTATTTTACTCCAGTTAACAATTAATCGATCACTAAACTAGTTGACAATTATTTCCTTTATCCATTAATCAAGATTTATCGGATTAATTGTTTCAACCGTAAAATATTTAATACATTTCTTCAGAGTTTCACAGAAATCAGCCTAAAAGTATCATTAGCAGTACTTGTAATTCAGCATGTTCATCTATTAGATGGAGTCAAAGGCCTGACTTAAATACACCTGAGAATGGAATATGGATATAAACACAACTTCTCAGTCAGACTGTTTTTTTTTTTTTTGTCTTTTTAGAAAAGACAAATTTGACAGAAATGTCATACCTCAAAAATAAGGATGCCTCTACAGTGTATTAAACTCAGTTGGGTGGAATTTAAACACTAAGCCGTTTTCTTTTTTGAAAGGTTACTTTAAAAAAAATCTAACCAAAAAAAACCCTTTCCCCTTGACTTTAAAGTTCTTTCCTACTTTGTGTTGGCCTATTTCATAAAATCCAAATACTTTCAACTGTTTGTATTGAGTCGTGTTAAAAAGGTAAGAAGTAAAAAGAGGTTCAAATGTCTTAATATCTAAG
>NW_015157977.1:0-1205 GCF_000732505.1 Cyprinodon variegatus
GGAATGAGGATTTTTACTCTCAGAATAAGGAAATTAGATAATATACACTTGAAATAAGACAATGAAACAGGGTTTTTCTTATTTTTAGTGTAAATTGTCTTGTTCCAATGGCAAATAGTTTCACTTACCTTCTCAGTTCAACAAAATCACACTTGTTTTAGGAAAAAATGACTTATCTAGGTTTAGATTTTTTTCCAGTGCAGGGCACTAGTTTGTAGCTCTGTGCGACGGTCTGTTGGTTTGCACCTGAAGCCAAAACAAGCAGCGCCATCACTGCAAAAACAATCTAGAAATAAGTCAAAATGTCTTAAATAAAGGGCATTTACCCTTAACTTGATCAGAAAAATAAGATGCTTTGCCAATGGAATGAGGATTTTTACTCTCAGAATAAGGAAATTAGATAATATACACTTGAAGTAAGACAATGAAACAGGATTTTTCTTATTTTAAATGTAAATTGTCTTGTTCCAATGGCAAATTGTTTCACTTACCTTCTCAGTTCAACAAAAATTGCACTTGTTTTAGGAAGAAAATGACTTATCTAGATTTAGGAGGATTTAGGACGCTACTTTGTAGCTCTGTGCGATGGTCTGTTGGTTTGCACCTGAAGCCAAAACAAGCAGCGCCATGACCAGTCTTTCACTGCAAAACGATCTAGAAATAGGAAAAAAATTCTTAAATTGAGTGTATTCACCCTAAATTTAAGTAGGTAAATGAGATAGTTTGCCAATGAAATGAGTATTTTTACTCTTAAAATAAGATAATTAGATAATATGCACTTGAAATAAGACAATTCAATTGTGTTTTCTTATTTTAAGTGTAAATTGTCTTGTTCCATTGGCAAAATGTCTCCTTTACCTCCTCAATTCAAGAAGAAATGCACTTATTTTAAGAAAAAATGACTTATCTAGATTCAGATTTTTTGCAGTGATGGGGAACACTCATGGGTGAACTGTGTGTCATCCGCCGTTTGATGAGGGGTTGTAAACAGCGAACAAGCTCGTCAAACTGACACCAAACGCCCACAATCCTAGCTAGTTGCTGATTGTCCGTCTTGCGATGTTGCGTAGAATAACATGGGACAGACCACGCTTCAATATTGGACATAAGATATCTGCATCATAGCTGCGACAAGCTAACTGTGACACTCTGCTGCTGGAGTATAACCCGCCCTTTAGTGCTGACCATCTAAACGTTCGGGCATC
>NW_015157978.1:0-1205 GCF_000732505.1 Cyprinodon variegatus
AGGGGGGGAATGAATCAACACGCTCTGGAGGGAGATCAGCCATTTTTTGTTCTTCTGTGCATCTTGGAAGGTTACAACACTTCACACACACGCGGATATGAGATACCACGGCCCGACCAATCCCTAATATCCAATAGCCTTTCTCCCTGATGACATTAATGGTCATTTCTTTGCCTTGATGTTTAATCTTTTCGTGACAGTGTGCGATGATCATTCTGGTTATGTGATGTTTCTTTGGAATGATAGCTGGGTGTTTGACTTCGTAAGGGAGATTTGAGTCACGGAGTCATCCTCCCACCCTGATCACACCATCTTTGTCCACAAAGGCGTTGAGGCGGTGCAGACTGTTGTGGAGTGGCAGTTGAGAACCCTTTATTAGCAGCCTCAGTTCCTCTGAATATATTTGTCTCTGTAGGTCTTTGATAATCACGCACTCCACATCTGGTCTTTCCTTCTCTGTTGAGAGACCATTTGATTTGTCTCTGTTAATCCTGCGAAAGATGCGTGCCACTGCACGCACAGCCCGGGACCAGAACGAGAGTTTTAACAAGTGATTTGTGATAGAGTTTTGTTCTCTAGTTTCTGTGCTTAGGGTCTGAGCTCCCTTTACTTCTGGATCTCCCACAGGCAGTTCTGATATCAACACTTGTGGAAAGTGGATTTCTCTTTCACATAAGAAAGTGGGGCCACTGAACCAGGTCAACGCTATCAGTTCATCGATGGATAGCCCTCTAGAGGCATGATCTGCCGGGTTTTGGTCAGAGGGAACATATCGCCACTGATCTCGAGTTGTACTTTGATGTATTTTCTGAACACGGTTGGCCACAAACATGTGGAAATGCCGAGCCTCATTGTTGATGTACAGTACCCTAGTACGACTTTGGAATCTGTCCAGAAATACTCTTTTATGTCAGCATCTCCAAACTCCTCTTTTAGCACAATACTGGTTTTCACTGAGATTACTGCAGCTGTGATCTCTAATCTTGGAATTTTGATGACCTTTGTTGGAGCAACACAAGATTTTGCCATGACTAAGGCACAGTGGATGTTTCCTTCTTCATTTATGAGTCTTAAATATGAACACTGTCCATTTGCTTTTCCAAACTCCACAGGTGCATAACTCAGGGGTATCACTGCATGAAAAGTGGGATTTTCGTCAATATGCGGCACTGTAGATTGTCGTGGAACTTCAGGTTCCAGTCGGT
>NW_015157979.1:0-1205 GCF_000732505.1 Cyprinodon variegatus
TTTACGATGCATATTATGGTTATTAGGTTAACGCTGTATAAAGTGAAACAGGTGCTTCAACATTAACCAAACCTCCGCATTAAATAACAGAAGCTAAAACTGCTTATAGTTATAGTTAGTTTAGTGTTTATTCTTTATTTTATATAAACAGTTCTCTGTACCCAAAGGAGGAACCACACCTTCTTTTTTTATCAGTCCTGCTTCAGTTACATTTAATTAATGACGCTGTTTGTTTCCTTTGATCTCCCTCCTAATTCAGCCTTTATGTCTTTTGTCAGAGTTGCCACACTGAACTGGATGCTCTGTTCTCAGAGAAGCTTTACCTCATCGGCCTGGCTGCCTTGGTGGTTGCTGTCATCATGGTGAGAAACGGGCCGAAAGCGAACAGCTGTTAGACGCCGTCATTGTGAAATTCTGCCGTTTTCAGAGCCTATAAACATCAGACTCTGACAGACAAACTGAATTAAATAAAATGCAATGATTTCCTGCAGATATTTGAGATGATCTTCACCATGGTGCTCTGCTGTGGGATCCGGAACAGCCCGGGAGTTTACTAGCTGTTTAAAGACCAGGAATCAACCAGGCCAGCTGATTCCAGAGAGATCTGTGTCTGCGAGAGCACAAAATGCCTTATTTCCTATTTACTTTAGATTAGATTCTGTTTTTTTCTATTACTCATCTGTAACATTCTTTTAGACAGTAACTAAACTGTCATGATTTGCCTTTATGCCTTCGGTTCGTTGGAAAAGGCTTCTTCAGCAGCGATTATTTGTGTAAATTGTATATAAACCTATTGTTTGCTGGAAAGGAGACGGTGTGTGTGTGCGTGTTTTTTAACTGGTCGATTGTTTATATTGCTGCAGTGTGTTATTTAATCTGCCATGTTTCTCTGACATCACAAAGGTTTTTAGTTAACAGCTTCGTGTCTCCTCTTCTAACCTATCGGGAAAAAAAGTCTCTCTCTCACTTCTGTTAACGTGTAAATCTATTAAAGACGAAAGTATTACATGTTCTAAGAACTCTAATAAATTATATCAAACTGGCTGCTGCATGAAAGGGTTGCCTTTTGTTTCTGTTTTCATTTATTCCTTTTTTCAGAAGCAGTTCAACTTAATTTATAAAAAAAATAATGCAACCGATTTAGGCATTTAATTTAACTTTATTTAACTGAACTTAAATTGAAGTGCTGCAGTTCTGCATGGGGT
>NW_015157980.1:0-1205 GCF_000732505.1 Cyprinodon variegatus
AGACTCAGTGATTGCAACAAAAATAATTTTTACTTTTTACTGATTAACGATAAATCCATTAAATCACCACAAAGTATTAGATTTAGGTATAGATAATGATCCATTGATCATTCCTTGCTGACCGGACTTTTGCTTTAGTTTGGTGTATATGGGGTGAATCTTAATGCGGATAATTGGCAACAGCACTATAACAAGTTATTTACATTAAAAGACCCAGCCAGGTTGTCAATGTTCATTTTGAAGAAGCCATCAGAACTAATGAAGTCTATCAAGCAATTAAAAATTTTTCTGCAAATAAATCTACTGGAATGGATCTTATTTCTGTTGAATATCTGAAATTTGCAAGTACAAGGTTAGCTCTTCTTCTTCATGCCTTGTGCTAAACTGTTTTATGCAGCATGTCTTTTCCTGTCTATTCCTGACTCTTTTATCGTTTAATATCCACCTCATTTTGGGAAATTTTCACCTATTTTGCATACCCAAATGGAAAAGCAAATAACTTAGGAACTGTAAGCCCAAATATAGTAATGTGTACAGGTAATTGATTTGGGTTTAAATCTAAAAATGTCACGGAGCTGTGAATATAAATGCTTGTAACTGTCGTTACAAGCATGCTTAGTGTGAGGGATTGTATTTGAGTCATTGAGTCGATGCAATCAACTGGTTTTCCTTAGATAGAAATTTGACTGTATGATCTGGTTGAACTGTAAAGTGCCTTGAGATGACATGTGTTGTGAATTTGGCGCTATATAAATAAACTGAATTGAATTGAAATTGAAATTCATGTTAATTCAATTCAAACAGTGTACATCTAAACACTGCTTTAAACTTGTCCTTTTAATTTGGGTCAAACTGGCCTGTGCCTGTGTGTGATGGAAGAAAGTCCTTTTATTTCTTTTCACCTGAAAAATATTAAATCAGACTAGAATTTTCCTGTTTTGGTCAGTTGGAATTTAAAAATAAATTTGCGAATTCAAGAATAAAGTAAGATTTTTATATTTTTATTGCTTTCTTTATGCTCAGAGGTTTCCTCAGTATTTGTCTGAGTTGTCTTTAAACAGTATGACTTCGACCAAATTTTCGGGTGTCCTTGCACAAATTTCTTATAAGTTGTTTTAATTCTGCTGTATTCCTTCTGAGAGAACCGCTGTAACTGAGTTATTAGATCAACTTGTTCTGACATGCATATGCAGCTCTGCCCACTG
>NW_015157981.1:0-1205 GCF_000732505.1 Cyprinodon variegatus
TTTGAGAAAAACTTGTGAAGATAAAAACTTGCTATAAAAAAAATATTTTAAATCTTCTACTGCCAGGAAATCTAACAGGGACTGCCACAAAACACATGAATGGAAGTCTGATTAAAAGTTTCCATAGCTGCTGAAAATTTACTTTACAAACAACATAAATGAGTGTAGAGTTTAACATACGTCATACAGATAGAGGTGTAGATACAGCATCTTATCTCTGAGCCTTATTAACTATACTGAATATTGCTTTTGTAATATGTGGTCAATTTAACGGCAGATGGAAGGTTTGAAACTTGCAACTGAATTAGACTTTTTTTCCTTTGAAAAGTTGTTATTTTGACCTTTTTGCAAGTGGTTTTCATTTTACATTTCTGAGCGAACATAAAGTTGCCTATTTTCTATATTGGAAGTTAATTAAGTGAACTAAAACAAGGTCAATTAAGTACTTAAAGGATTTAGAATGTAGCAGAATGGAATATATTATGTAAATTAAATCAAATTATTATTGAGACATGTACTTCTTCTACAGTCGATATTAATTCTATTATTCATTGTAGTCACAGAAACCTACAGTCTAAATGCTTGAGAAATGGCATGAGCTAAAGTACTTTGTTTCTGTTTCTTCTCTGATTGATTTATTGGCAATGCCAAGAAATGTTGTCTGACATCATCAAATTAAATTAGCTGTTGCTGCAAAATTAGTTTAGCCTGTTTATTATTAAATAATGTGTGGATGGCCTAAATTTCATTCATCACCATTATCTTGGCCTCACTACTTAGGAGAGTTGGGACATTGAAATAGGTCACAAAACTTGATAACTAGCACAGTTATCACAATTTTTGTTTAAATTTGTCTGTTCTGAAATATAAAGAGATAAATAACTGTAATTTATATATATATATATATATATATATATATATATATATATATATATATATATATATATATAAAACATGAATTTTGGGGAGAGAGTAAGTTTTACTTAGATTTTCTTTTACTATTTCAATGTTTAATAGCAGTATGTATGTAAACCTAAACATACTACATTAACTTCACTCTAAGAATGTAGCGTTTCGAAATGCACGCACGGTGCATGTGCACTGTAGCTCAGAGAAGGACTGATTCTGCTCCGAGTCCAGATGTTAGGATCACACACAGAGCAAGAGGTAGTCCCAATGACTCGCATTTTGGCAGGGTGCAACAG
>NW_015157982.1:0-1205 GCF_000732505.1 Cyprinodon variegatus
CTCAGTGATCAGGATGAAAATGATTGTTTTAATTATTTGAACACTAAATGTATTAAATCATTGTGAACGTATTAGTTTTAGGTATAAATAATGATCCATTTCATAGCGTTTTTAATTAGAACTACTGGTAGCCTGAATTGTTACATGATTCTAGCTATTGTAACGGATGTAACGAAACATGCCACGACGTTGCTCCGCAGTTCAGGGAACGAGAGAAAGGTGACGCTCATTTGTTTAAATTGGGGGAGATTAGTTTATTTCCTAAAAATCTTACAGTAATGCTTTTTCATTAAACAGAAAGAGAATCGAATCATTTCACAGAATCAATAAGGGAATTGGAATCGTGAAAATCTTATCAATTCCAAACCCTAGTAATGATGATGAATAAGATGTTTGCCCCAGAACTCAAACCTGAAAGAATTTTGTCCACTGTGCCTTTAATTTAGACAGCATGGATGTTTAAATATATGCGTCTATTTGTTAGCAAAGGCTGAAGGAAAGTATAGTTTGAAAATATGGATGTTTTGCTCGTTCATTAACCTGTTGGAACAGTGTAGATTGACTCTGAGGTTCTGCTTTCAGCCCTCCGTCTACATTGGTTATTGCCTGGCCACCCTTATTAAAAGGTTCTGGCTACGCCTCTGCATGACGACACGTAAAACACCTGCAGCATAATGTTTAAGGTCCATGTGGATTCAGTAAAGCTTTCAGGAATAGTCTAATAAGCTTAACAGTAAAATGTTGATCTTTGCAGCAGCAGTTTGTCTTTCTAACAGCAGAGGTCATCATTGCTGAAGGCAGAAGGTCTGACGCTGAGTGGCTGCTGCTACCTGCAGGATGTGGAGTCCTTTCAGGGTGAGGACAGCCAGCTCCCTCAGGCCGTCTCCGGTCAAGTCAAGGTAGATGATGGACAGCAAAGGACTCTTGAAGCTCCGCCTCCACTGCAGCTGAAAGCCTCCGTCCGGCCCGCCGCCTGCCGGCATGAATTTGTAACAAAGGAGTTCCTGCATGATGAAGAGGGAAAGAGAGTCTTCATCACCTAGAGTTGTGTGGTGGGAAAAGAAAATCCATCGCCTATTAAATAAAATAAAAAATAATATAAAAATGTTCTGCTCTCTGCTTTTTCTCATAGTAGCTTCATCTGGTCTGTTCCTGTTTGGCTGTGACTCCATCCTGGAGAGAAATATCAGCTGTGCTGCTGCCAT
>NW_015157983.1:0-1205 GCF_000732505.1 Cyprinodon variegatus
TCCTTTCCCCTTGGCTTCCTTCTAGTTAGTTCCACTGACACGTGCTCCATATTTAGCTCATACCCCATCCTTTGTTCTGTTCCCCTTATATACTCCACCTCTGCAGTCACTCAGTGCTGGTTCCTTGTTGTTGTTTGGTGCTTCCTCATCTCTGGCTCCCCACATGAGTTTCCCTTGAAGTGTTTTGAATTTTTTTTTTTTTGCCTCAGTTACTAATTAAATCTTTAAGATTTACCTCAGCCTCCTGATCATGCATTTGGGTCCTCAAGCATTAGAATGAACATGTTATACAAAGTCCAAGTATTTTTAGTCTAGTTGTTAGAAGCAACATCTGCTTAAAAAAAATCAAGGAATAGAATAATTAAATTATATAATAGCACACAGTGGTATCTCTGTGACATTAATTAAGGCTTTTCTTACTTAATTCTTAACAAACTGTCTATAATCAAGTCACTATGACGTTTAAAGCTTAAGATCAGGCTTTTCAGGTGCACATTGTGTACATTTCATGTGCAGGTATCTAGGTGGTTTTGCTTTGCCCTTACTATTACAAGAGCAAAAAAATTAAAAATTTAAGTTTAGTGTTATCTTTTCCCTTTTTTTTAGGGAGAAGCTTTTGGTTGGAGGTGAAATAAAGCCTCTTAGGCTACGTTCACACTACAGGCAAATGTGAGCAACATTTGATTTTTTTTTTCTCAAATGTGACTCGTATCAGAGTTTCTCTTCACAGTGAGAACAGCCCAAATTTTACCTTCATAAAAATCCAAATTGAGCCACTTCCTTATGGAGGGAAATTTGTTCCAAAATCTTTGCAAGTAATGTACATGTTTTGTAAATGTAAAGCTGAAAAGAATGCATTCCAGAAATTAAACTTAAAAAAATGTTTGAATTAAAATAAAAGTTTTTTATAGTAATCAGATGTTGTGATTGTTTTTTCATCTTATTTCAATTGTATAAGATTTTATATTTTTTTAAATCTCAAATTTTTTTTTTTTTCTGTTTTAAGATTGAATTTTATTAATTTAATTCTTTTTAAATTGTGCTTTTACTTGAAGCACAATCTCACATGCTATTGATGCACCCATTGGCCAATAAAAAGGTTGTTGCTAGTCTTCACACAGACCAAAAGAAATGTGTCTTTGCTTTTTACTCCAGAGGAAACACAAAATCTGTAAAAAAAAAAAAAAAAAAAAATGAAAAAAAAA
>NW_015157984.1:0-1205 GCF_000732505.1 Cyprinodon variegatus
TTTGCTTTGGTGATAATGTGCTACACAAAGACAAAGACTTACGGCTGACATAACTATTAATTATTAAGTGTTAATTGAATATTAAGAGAATAAAGAAAAAACAACTGTTAGAAAAAGAGCACAATGGAAGATATTTAAAATACACAGCACCAAAAACTGTTGAATTAAATACATATTCCATACCGAAGACATCTTTGTATATTTTTGCAAAGGGAAAGTGTCAGCAGGGGGCCCTGGCCTTATCTCTATGGAAGACCAGGAGAGTCACTGAAAAAGAAAAAAAAAGATGTTTCAAATAAAAATTTTAAATCTTACAATTTGAAAAGCATTTTCTAATTGCAAATTAAAGAGGAATTGTGAATTGCATTTATGAATCCATTTTGAAATAATGCAGCTTGAAACATCTTTTCAAGTCCAATTTCTAAATGGAGATTTAAAAAGACCTGCCATAAATACCTTTGCTAATCACACATCCTTATTCTGTTATATCTATATATAAAATTCTATTATTTATATACACACACGCACACACACACACACACACACATATATATATATATATTATTTTTATATATTTTTTTAACTTTATTTAGTTTAAGTTCACCAAATCACTGAAATTAAAAGTAAACTAACCTGCCTAACTATGTCCGATCTCTAATTATCACTCATCTCATCCACCTGCTCGTTCTGCTTTATATATGGGTCAGCCCAGCTATCGGGCCAGATCATTGTTTGTTGTATTTTTGTTTTGTTAGTTTGAGTTTATTCCAAGATTCATGTCCCCGTCCCCGGAGGCTTTTAGTGTTTGTCTTGTGATCTCCTGGTCGTGTCCTGGCTCTTTCCTGCTGAGCACTCTCTGTTTCTGTGTTGGCTTGTCGGGCGGGAAGCTAGTTTAAAGTCCCAGTTATCCTGGCTCCTGCATGGAGACCAATATAATTTCTGCAGTTATATTGGTACCATGTCTTGTCTCTGACCCTCAACTGCTGAGCCTGCCTATTGGAATCTATGAGTGTCTGTCTGAGCTCTCTGCTGGACTCATGGAGCTCTGAACCTGTCTTCACGCTCCATGGATTCCTGGAAGCATGGATTGGTCCGTTCCTGTGTGAATCAGAAACCCTGTCCTCCTTTGATCTGTTTTCCCTGACCAGCATGGACTGATCTGTTAAACCAGGTAAGTGACCTGGTCATGATCATGGTCACTTACC
>NW_015157985.1:0-1205 GCF_000732505.1 Cyprinodon variegatus
ACAATACAGTTTAAGATTCTTGTCCCAATATATGCAATTTTTAATCATCTTAAAAGATAAACATGAAATATTGCCCGGAAGGTTAATAAAGTTTAGGAAATAAAAGGCCTTTTAATAGAGCCATGAGGCACACCTTTTTCATCATTCAGTGAGTTGCAGAAAGGGAGAAGTTGTAGATTTGCCTAAAAATTATACGTTAAATGTTTACACCACAATAACAGCTGCTATAGATTTGACTATACTTGTGGTGTTGTGTTGCATGTTGTGTTGCATTTCTGTTTTATTATTTACTTTCTATTTGAATCACATTCAATAGTTTTGAGACAAACGAAAAAAAAAACAAATACAAGCTCAGTAAAGAAACATATTAGATATAATTTTTAACATGTTGCAGGTCTTGTACAACAAACCAGATGGCAAATATTCTGTTTTCTTTTAACCTTCAATTAATGGTATTGACTACCCCAAAGCTGTGCCATTGTGTGGCTAAGGCTTGGTGTTTATGAAGCTGACGAAATTGAGTAATGTTAGCAGCTGACTAGTTTTACATTTTTTGAGTGAGCAAAACTGCCAAAGACTAAAAGAACCTGTCTCTTTCCAAAGGGATGGAGTAATCACTGGACATCTGTTGGTAAGGCATCCTGAGAGATTGGCCTGTGGAGAACAAAGTATGGCTGTTTATTTTGGTCATTGCTTTTCTTGTGATTATGATGTGCATTGGACTGTGCAAAACAAGAGGAGCTCAGTTGGCTGATGGCAGCAAGAGCAGTTTCAAAGCCAGTGTAGACCTAGTGGCCATTGATGGTCTCACTATATTTGTCTGAAAGGAAAAAAAGATCTGTGGTGAAGAAAGGAGACTTTAAAATACTCTTCTGCTGCTTTACACACATGCAAACACACAAAGTAGACAGAAAAAGCTACTCACACCTTTTGGGATTTCATCAAATAAGATAAATTATGGCTTAAAATATTTCACTTTACGTGTCATGAATGTATCCAACACATGCATTTGAATTTATGAAATCACAGCCAAAAATATATTTTCCTCAATATTCAGGGTTTTTTGAGCTGTTCCTCTACAGTGATGAAAAAAAAAAAAAACTTTATCTGCAGCCTTCCAGAAGACACCTAAAGGTTTAGGGTTAGAAATGCAGAGTATTTATAGTGTTTTATTATTTCATTCATTTAAAAAAACAAAGTATAGT
>NW_015157986.1:0-1205 GCF_000732505.1 Cyprinodon variegatus
CTCAACACCAGCTGTGTGCTCGACTCTGTCTTTGTGCTTGCGAATTCATAAATGTATGTAAATATGGCAGTTGGCAAAACACTGGATTGCGCAGAGATGGAACTGAGCGTAACAAAAGTGTTGAGAAGAGTTTTTCAGAGTTGAGCGCGCACCAGACCGGTTTTGAGCACATGCGTGTTGTGTCACTGCGCGCTAGGATTGGTTCCTGCACACTCAAACCGAAGGAACAAATATCGCTCCATACGGCTCAAGTTCGTTTTCACTCTGAGCACAGCACCGTGGTGCTTATCTGAACCCTGTCATGTCTGGTATCGTTGGAAAGGTCTTGTTATCCTCGACAACAGCGTTGGTATCAATAATATTGATATTAGGATCGATCCGCCCACAGTAGGGGCGAGCAGGGGAGAGGTCGGTCGATTGGCGTTCTTGTGTGTGTAGTGGAATTTTGGTTGCTGGACCACGGAGTTCTACAGAAGCGTATTGCACTCACCGAAGAAAAAAATCGGACAGTTTATCTCTTAATTACGAGATCAGTATCTCGTAATTACGCGATAAAGATCTCGTAACTATGAGATCCTGATCTCAATATTATGAGATCTTATCTCATAATTATGAGATAATATGTCATATTTAGGAGATCTGGAAGGACAGTCATTGCTGATCTCCACTACATGAAACGTGAACAATGAGTGGGTTGTTCGATTTAATATGCTTTTATTTCTTTTTAGGTATGTGATAGAGGTCTGCGCGGGACAGATTTTCCAGTCCCGCTCCTGTAATAGTGTGTCCCGCTCGAAATTCCCGCATGATTCCAAGCATGCAATATAAATAGCTGAATAACCAGGTGTAAATGATTGGGTTTAATCAGCCGCAGGACCAATTAGACAGAGGAGCAAGGAGGAAAGGACAAAACAAACCATCAGCGCAGAGATCATGACAGCTTCAGAATTGTTTAAAACGACCAGGTCCCAACTTCATGCAGCATGTCGATTCATATATAAAACCAATACCAAACAGAATCTGTAATAGAGCTGTTGACGGATTTTCACGTATGGTCATATCGGTGCATGCTTACTCCACAAGTAGTAATCCCAGGGTTATAGATGGATTTATTGATGAAGTGAAAAACAGGAGCGGAACTCCAATGCATATCATGTGGGTACAGAGAACTGTTCAGTGGAACAGATGCAAATATTCTTAATAAG
>NW_015157987.1:0-1204 GCF_000732505.1 Cyprinodon variegatus
TCTTAACAGTTACTTGACAACAAAAACACTGTGGTTGATTATGCACATCAATATGCTGACATAGAAAGATACAGAATTCATGCAGCTATTCAGAACAAGATTTTGGCTTAATGGTAAAGAGAAAATTATGTCTTTGCAAGTCATCGAGGAGTCATCATTGAAATCAGAGATAAATAACTACTTTAATAATAGGTAATCAATTTAGTGTAAAAAATAGAAGATTTAAATATTAATTTTATGCAGAATAATTATTGATAAAAGTATGTAAGTAATTTCAATTCAGTTCAGTTTATTTATATAGCGCCGATTCACAACACATGTCATCTCAAGGCCCTTTACATTTAATAAGATCATACAGTCAGTAATGACAATGATTTAGATGTTCGCCCCAGAACTCAAACTTGAAGGAACTTTGTCCACTACACCTTTAATTTAGACAGCACGGATGTTTAAATATAAGCTTCTGTTTGCTAGCAAAGGCTGTAGGAAAGTATAGTTATTCTTTATTTAGAAAATATGGATGTTGTGGTTGTTAATTTTCCTTTTGGATCAGTGTAGATTGACCCTGAGGTTCTGGCACCTGTCTGCTTTTGGCCCCCCCTCAGTGTACAGTGGTTACTGCCTGGTCGCCCTTACTAACATTTTCTTGCAACAACTCTGCAGGCAGGCTCGGACCAGGAAAGATTTTCAGCCCTGGCATTTTTCCATCCACACCGGCCCACTTATGGACCCCACCCCTCAAAAAAAAAACTAGAAGCACAGTCAAACGCGTATATGAATACACAATTTGGATTAACCAATCTATCTTAAAGCATCACACAACAACCATCGCCAAGACTTCTATAATGCTCACTGAAAAAAAGAAAATCTGAGTGAATGTAAATGTTATGTAATTAAAATGTGTAATATTAACAATAAAATGTTACCTTAGTATCTATATATAATAAATCTGGTATTGAATTCATCTGCGTTTGTTCAAAACACAAGACAATGTGCATTTTTTTCCTTTACAAAATTAATCTAAGTAATCCCAGCCAACCTTTTGACATACACTCTCACAACAAACAATACCTTGTTTCATTTACTCAGTATGAAAAATTGCTCCCCTTCTCGTTTTGTTGGTCTGGAAACCCTGTGCATTTCAAAGAGAAGACCTACAGGTGTTGTTGATTTTACAGGGTTTGAGTTAGATCCCTGTCTTAAA
>NW_015157988.1:0-1204 GCF_000732505.1 Cyprinodon variegatus
GCTCGTAGATGATGATAAATAACATAGTTATGTATAATATATTACATTTCTGACTGTATATCCCTGTAATTATTACACACTGTAGCTTTAAGTGTAATAAGCATTCATGATTGGATGTTTATCCTAGGAGAATTACATTGGACCCTATGCAGAGCTCACTCCTCTGAAATTGCTTTTAGGGACCGTCGGCAAGTTGCAAAATAATCAGAGGGAAAGATTCAAAAGCGTCACCAACGAGAGGTGAATTATTATCAAATTCATTTCATGTGTATCTCATCTCATGTCTTTCATATCACATTTATTGGATTTGAAATACTTTTCTCAGGAATTTACCAAAGCCTAAATGTCAAATGTCAGCTCTATTTTATTGTTAAATTAAGTATAAAATAAGCAATGACTACGCTATAGATCACTGTAGCGCCTCCAAACTTGTAGGATAAACAGATAACCTCATCTAGTTCACACTGCAACTCTAAGGTTGGGAAGATAGGCCAAACTTTATTTTTTGAGATTCTTTCTTTGTTATTATAAGCATATAATAGCCAATAATTACACTATAGATCACTGTAGTGCCATCAAACGTAGATATACTCATCTAGTTCACACTACAACTCTTACTTTGGGAAAATGTGCTAAACATTATTTTCTTAGATCAGTTTTTTTGTTATTATAAGCATATAAAAGCCAATAATTACTTATGGCCTAGACAGATTTATTTTGTCATTTTTTATACACAAGTGTAAACAAAAATACATTTAGTTTAGAACAGCTCTAGACAATTTCCCATTTTAAAGTGCAGCCTTGAAAACAGCAATAAATACATTTAAAAAATTAGTAATATAAACATATGACTGTATATTTACAGTTCTAACATTCTTTCTTACTTTGGGAAGATAGGCCAAACTGTATTTTTTTTTTAGATTTTTTCATTGTTATTCTAAGCAGGCCAGGTGTTCAATCTCTGCAACAGGAACCACAGCACTGAGCGTTGTGTGCAATGCACAAAGTATACCTGTCACAAATGCAGGAAGGACTCACCTTGGGTTTGTAAAAACTGCTAAATGGGACAATTGTAGCTTCATATGTAGAGCTTTTCCTTGGGTGAAATAAATGTTACTCCAGTACTGAAATCAAACTGTTTGTCATTCTCTAAGCTGAAATGTCGAATGACATGAAAAGGCGTAAAAACCTACAAAATACAATT
>NW_015157989.1:0-1204 GCF_000732505.1 Cyprinodon variegatus
CTTCCCATACAGGAAGAAAGCTAAAAACACACAAATGACAGATATATATTTAACAATTATTTAACTTAATTCACAAACTTTGTTTTAGAAGGGAACAAAACAAATCAGTTTTAAAGCCACAACATAACCAGTGCTAAGTCTTTTTTGCAGCTATTTTTCTTTGCATCGTTTTCTTAGTATGTTTGATTTGGTGATAAGTGGAGGCATTGCAGGGACAAGGGTGGAACAAAATTGAGAAATACCAGCTGTTTCTCGGTAACTCCATTTTGACGCTTTGTGTTTCGCGCTTCGCATTTGCGACTCAACTGCCTTAATTCCCATCGTTCCAAGCTTAAATGGCTTCTTGCACAAAATGCACTGTGCCTCATGCATGTTCCCTGGTTTTAGCCATGGAGGAAACTCTTGGCTGGATGGTCAATTTTCGTTACATTTACACTCGCTCATATTTTCAGGACAAAAAGTAAATGGTGCATCTCCAAAATGTCCCGGCCGCAAAAACCCTTTTATTGGTTCCGCTATCAGGACAGAACCAATAATGGCGAGCAGTTATTTTTTTTTAAATAAAAAAAAAAATTGTCAATTTTAATGTTTTATTTAGATTACTAAATTAATTGTAATAAAAATTATCCTTTTTATGATGAATTAAAAATTAAGACCTACGAAAGACTTATTTAAGACATTTTAATACCAATTAAGGCCTTAGATTTATTTTGAAGAACTCAATGCCTTTTAAGAATTTTTAAGGACCCGCGGGAACACTGTAAGGTATTTGGTCATTGACATCCATGTAGATCAGGGGTCGGCAACCTGCGGCTCTATGGAGGTTTTTCAAAAACGTATGAAAAAAACTTTTTTTTTTTTTTGGTTTGTTTATTTTAATATGATGTGCAAGAGATCAATCTGACATTCATTATGTTTTCGAATCCTGTAAACATTTGTGTAATAGATACATACAACAATGTATGTAAACATTTATTTAAACGAAAATGTGCGTCATAGCCATAGAGATCAGTGGTCAAAGCCTGCAACACCCGCTCAGCGCGGCGCGGTGCCAGGCAAAGAAAGCGGCAGGTGTGTCTGGGGCCATGGATGCCAAAGGGGAATAAAGAAAGATAGCTGATGAGAACAGGGGATTCAAAGAAGAATGGAGCGAATCGTTTGCTTTCATTATCAATGCGGAAGGATTGCCTGCGTGTTTTCTTTG
>NW_015157990.1:0-1203 GCF_000732505.1 Cyprinodon variegatus
GTGGGTTTGAGGTTGTCTGTGTGTTGGATGTGGTCTGGTCTGTGGGTTGGAGGTGGTCTGGTCTGTGGGTTGGAGGTGGTCTGGTCTGTGTGTTGGAGGTGGTCTGTGTGTTGGAGGTTGTCTGTGGGTTGGAGGTGGTCTGCGGGTTGGAGGTGGTCTGCGGGTTGGAGGTGGTCTGGTCTGTGGGTTTGAGGTGGTCTGTGGGTTGGATGTGGTCTGGTCTGTGGGTTGGAGGTAGTCTGCGGGTTGGAGGTGGTCTGCGTGTTGGAGGTGGTCTGGTCTGTGGGTTTGAGGTGGTCTGTGGGTTGGATGTGGTCTGGTCTGTGGGTTGGAGGTGGTCTGTGGGCTGGAGGTGGTCTGGTCTGCCGGTTGGAGGTGGTCTGCCGGTTGGAGGTGGTCCGTGGGTTGGAGGTGGTCCGCGGGTTGGAGGTGGTCTGCGGGTTGGAGGTGGTCTGTTGGTTGGAGGTGGTCTGTGGGTTGGAGGTAGTCTGCGTGTTGGAGCTGGTCTGTTAGTTGGAGGTGGTCTGCGGGTTGGAGGTGGTCTGCGGGTTAGAGGTAGTCTGCGGGTTGGAGGTGGTCTGTTGGTTGGAGGTGGTCTGCGGGTTGGAGGTGGTCTGTTGGTTGGAGGTGGTCTGCGGGTTGGAGGTGGTCTGTTGGTTGGAGGTGGTCTGCGGGTTAGAGGTAGTCTGCGGGTTGGAGCTGGTCTGTTGGTTGGAGGTGGTCTGCGGGTTGGAGCTGGTCTGCGGGTTGGAGGTGGTCTGTGGGTTGGAGGTGGTCTGTGGGTTGGAGGTGGTCCTCAGGTTGGAGGTGGTCCTCAGGTTGGAGCTGGTCTGTTGGTTGGAGGTGGTCTGCAGGTTGGAGGATGTCTTCGGGTTAGAGGTAGTCTGCGGGTTGGAGGTGGTCTGTTGGTTGGAGGTGGTCTGCCGGTTAGAGGTAGTCTGCGGGTTGGAGGTGGTCTGTGGGTTGGAGGTGGTCTGCGGGTTGGAGGTGGTCCTCAGGTTGGAGGTGGTCTGCGGGTTGGAGTTGGTCTGTGGGTTGGAGGTGGTCCTCGGTTTGGAGGTGGTCTGCAGTGAGTATTGCACATTTTCTGTTAGTCCAATAAACCTCAATTCTATACAGAAATGTCCATCAGTTATTAGATATATCAAACTGAACACCCAAATATTTAGAAATAAAAATAATTAACATTAATATGGATGCCCA
>NW_015157991.1:0-1203 GCF_000732505.1 Cyprinodon variegatus
CGCTGTTTCTTGGTCAACAGTGGCTTGACACGAGGTATGCAGCAGTTGAAACCCATGTCTTTCAAGCGTCTCTTGGTGGTGGATCTTGAAGCACTGACTCCAGCTTAATATATTTAAATCCCTTGCCCTGATTATTTATTTCATGCTTTTCTGTGCCCACATGAAAACATGCTGGCCCCCTCCTGGCCCCCTAGTAAAGTTGGTCTAGATACGCCACTGTTCCTCGCATTCCTCACATGGATAAACTTTAGTATATTCTGCTGTAAAATTTGTCCTGTTTTTTCGTTTTTTACTCGAGGATTCAACCTCTGCCGTTTCACAGGATGCACAGCTTTGAGCGGTAACTAGGTGACTGTCAGAGAGTAACCCAGTGAAACTTTTCCAATCCGCACATGATGCACAAATTAATGTAGTGCCTGCTCGCTCTCACTTGCATTAAAAAAAAAAAAAAAAAAAAAAAAAAAACAGCACCTCCCATAGTCTAAATTCCAGGATAATTTATCCGACTTGCAGGCGTCTGTGAACAACTACAGTATTTATATCAAGGAGGCTCCCAGAACTTCCGGGAGACTTGAGATGTCTGCTCTGGCTGCAGCATTTTGGATCGGCTGAAGGCTTTTAACTACAGTTGTGGACTTCCTGATAGTAAAGAATTACAATAGTCCAGCCTTGAAGTAACCAATGCATGCACTTGTATCTCAGCATCACCCCTGGACAGGATATTTCTCATTTTTGCAACATTCCGCAAATGAAAGAAGGAAATTCTAGAAACCTCTTTGATATGGGATTTAAATGACAGGTCCTGATCAAAAATAACACCAAGATTTCACTTTATTATCTAAAATCAGTTTAATCCCATCCAAATGAAGTTACTGGCTAATTAGCTTATTTTACAAAGACTCTGGTCCAAAGACTATAACTTCTGTTTTGTCTGCATTCAGAAGGAGAAAGTTAAGTCATCCAGGTTTTTATGTTTTCAAGACATGCCTGTAATTTATGTAATGGTTTAGCTTCATCTAGATTTTTAGACAGATATAGCTGGGTATCATCAGCATAACAGTGGAAATGAATCCCATGCTGTCTAATAACTCTACCGATTGGGAACATATATAAAGTAAAGAGAATTGGTCCTAGCAGATATCTCTATAACTAGAGATTGATTACCTAGAGATTTTGGGTAATAATATTTTACATTGAGGAAAT
>NW_015157992.1:0-1203 GCF_000732505.1 Cyprinodon variegatus
CATTTGCAGATCATTTGCAGCAGTTTAGCTTTAAATTCTGTTTACCCCAGAGTAAAACTTTATGTTTATTACATCATAAATAAACTAGCCTATTTCACTTTCAGTATGCTTTTCTGGTAAGTTTGAGTGTTTACCTTCAACTACAACTTTTTGTTTATCATTTCATGCATATATAAGGTAGCCTAGTAGACTTCCTTCCACTTATAGTGCCAGACGTATGTAAGTTTGACGTCTTGCGCATGCGTATTACCTATAGGTATGCTGATCTGACGGGGTATGCTGATCTGACCGAACGCCGTCCTATGTGCTCGTCCCCATTTTCAATTTGAAAAAACTGCAAATCTTTTAGCTTTTAACAGCAACTGTTAAATAGAGCGTGCACGAGGAGAAATGGGCTCGTGCACGTGTTTAAAGGGGAACGCCAGTTTTTTTTACACTGGTCCCTTGATTTTCCGTTATTCCATCATGTTCTACTCTCCCATATGAGTTTAGTGTCATTTGGAGCCGTTCTGAAGATATTCCGTTAGGTTATATCCAGTAACGTCTTCCTATGGGCAACGACTTGAAGGCACAAACTAAACTGTTCCATCATTTATTCTTTATGGTACGCCAGCATTCAGAACATGGAGGCCAATCACTGCCCCCCAGACATCCGCGGTTATATTTTTTATATTTATATTTTTTTAAAACAAAGCGTGTGTATGACGTCATCCACGCATGCGGACTGTAGTAGTGACAGGCAGCCCGGGCCACAGGCGGCTACGCTCTACCGCTTCTATTCATTCTAGCTCATCTGAATCGTTCATTTGGAGAGCGAGATCATCTGTGGTAGCAGCTCTAGACATCTTCCAGGCATGAGAGGAAAACTAGCAGCAGTTCAGCGGACAGGATGAAGGAATTGTAACTGGCGCGCATGGATGACATCATACACGCGCCGCTTTGTTTTTAGAAAATATAAATATAAAAAATATATCTGCGGATGTCTGGGGGACAGTGATTCACCTACATGTTATGGATGCTGGCGTACCATAAAGAATAAATGATGAACAGTTTAGTTTGTGCCTTCCAGTCGTTGCCCATAGGAAGACGTTACTGGATATAACCTAATGGAATATCTTCAGAACGGCTCCAAATGACACTAAACTCATATGGGTGAGTAGAACATGATGGAATAACGGAAAATCAAGGGACCACTGTAAAAAA
>NW_015157993.1:0-1203 GCF_000732505.1 Cyprinodon variegatus
ATCCTGCCATGAAGACCAGGTCAGCAGGTTGATTTCTAAATTAAGCCTGATTGGCTGGAGGAGGGAGAGCGCTTGATTTTATGTTAAAAGCGCTCCAGGCGGGTGGACATTAGAAAATATCACTTTCCCTTTCCTGGTTTAACTTGACAATTTATTTTATCGTTATTTTAACTCAGCTTTCTCATTCATAGGAGAAACTATCTCATTATTATCATTATTGATAGCATTCCATAATAATAAGATAGAACAGAGATCATTTATGGTCTCATACTAGTGAAATGGCTTTTTTATATTTATGGGATACTTTGTCACTCTTTTGCCTGTTTGATTTATCTCAATATAATATCTCATAATAATGACTTAGCAAAATCATTAATATGAGAAGGTATCTCATAACTATATTATCACATAAAAATTAGATCATATTTTAAGTGAAATATGTCATAATCATGAGACAGAATGCCATTATTTTAATTTTCTTATAGTGTATCATAAAAAAAACTGTCATAATTATACAATTTTGACTTTGCTCTCACACTTTTATGGTTATTATAAGTCTCATAATGATGCCTAATGACTGATAATTATGAGATACAATTATTTTTTTTTTTTATCAGAGTGGCAGAAATGGTCTTCCATAGCGATGACATCATTGCGTCTCTTTAAATGGCGTTCTGTTAAACCCACCTGCAACACTTTCATCCTGTCGTTTCCTCCATTTCCTTCTAAATCTGGAAACATGAGCAAAGTGCATCGTTTATTCATGCAGAAACATCCTGCTGGTCACGTTGATATTTGCATGTTACCAGCAGGTCTCCTTTGACTTTACTAAAACCATTTCCTTGGAAAATCAGTCAAAGAAACCAGATGCAGGAACCGCAACTTGTGGAGAATGAATTACTATGAAATGTGGAAGGAGGAGGAGAATAAAGCAACAGGTTTCACCCTCAGGAAGAGTTTCCAGTTAGTTCATCCAGGCCTGATGTGTTGGAGCTGTCAGCAACTTCTGCTCCTGAGTCGCTTCTCAGGGCCAGAGGCGACGTCATGGACCAGCAGCGTTTAAAGCGCTTTAGAAGGAGGCAGCCCAATTTATTTTATTAAATCTATTTATATAGATTTAAAAATTCAGAAGAAAAGGGGAACCTGTTATTAATTATCCCAGCTGGTCTGTAGGAGGAGGAGGAGGAGCAGCAGGAGGAGGAG
>NW_015157994.1:0-1203 GCF_000732505.1 Cyprinodon variegatus
TGTCTCGTGTGGAGAGCCATACCTCTTGGCCAATGGAGTACTCAGGGGCTGGGTGTCTCTTGGAGTCCGCAAAGCGTTTGGTGGACAAGTAAGAACGGTTGAGGGTGGCGATGGTGTCCTTCCAGATCTTCTGACAACGACGGATGTGATGGTTGACTGAATGGACCGAGATCTCTCTCTCGTCTGCAGGGAAAAGTGGAGGCTGATAACCGAGACTAACCTGGAATGGAGATAAACCGGTGGAAGCTGATTTGAGAGAGTTGTGGGCGTACTCGATCCAGGTCAGATACTGACTCCAGTCAGTGGGGTTGTTAGAGGTTAGGCAGCGGAGAGTGGACTCAAGCTGTTGGTTCATCCTCTCCGTCTGCCCATTGGACTGTGGATGATAACCAGAAGTTAATGACGACTTACAGTTTAGTGCGGAGCAGAAGGCCTTCCAGACTTGGGAGATGAACTGTGGACCTCGGTCAGAGAGTATTTCCTGTGGGATTCCATGGAGCCGGAAAACATGCTTCACCAGAAGCTGTGCCGTCTGGAAGGCCGTGGGAAGTTTTCTGAGGGGAATCAGATGACAAGACTTGGAGAAACGGTCGACGATGGTAAAAATGGTGGACATACCTCGGGAGATCGGGAGACCAGTGACAAAATCGATGGCGATGTGAGACCAGGGGCGAGTAGGAACAGGTAGGGGATGCAACAGACCAGAAGGTGGTTGGTGTGAGGCTTTGTTTCTGGCGCAGATGGAACATGCCAAAACATACTCCTTTACATCTCTGTGTAAAGATGGCCACCAGAAACGTCTAGAAATCAGGGCGATAGTTCGGCTCACTCCCGGGTGAGCGGAAAACTTGGCTGTATGCATCCACTGGATCAAACGGGATCTGACAGAGGAAGGGTTATAGGTTTTATTAGGTGGACCGTTACCTGGGTCAGGTTCAGAAGCTAGGGCAGAGTTGATGAGATCCGTGATCTCCCAGGAAACCACTCCAACAGTACAGGAGGCAGGAAGAACAGGTTCAGGCGTCTCAGGTTGATCAGCAGAGTAAAGACGAGAGAGAGAATCGGGTTTGATGTTCTTGGAACCAGGTCTGTATGAGATTATGAGATTGAATCTGTAGAAAAACAAAGACCATCTGGAGTGACGTGGGTTAGCCTGTTTGGCGGACTGGAGATAAGCTAGTTTCTTGTGATCGGTCCAAACCA
>NW_015157995.1:0-1202 GCF_000732505.1 Cyprinodon variegatus
TTGACATTATTTTAACCATCAAAATACTCATATTTTTTTTTATGCTACAAAGGTAATAAGGTCTTGTCCTGGATTGTGCACTATAAAGGGTTAAACCAATAAAAAAGAAAGAAATTACGGTGGGCTTGAAATTTTCACCGAGTGCCCTATGAAGGGTTAAGTAATACTGCACAATACTTCAGTGACAGTATCTAGGTGTTACTTTATTGAATATCTTATACTATATCTGTTGGTTGTGCTGTTCTTTTTACATCTCTTTGCTGGTGATGAAGCAGACTGAAAATGTTTTATCATTATCTCCCTTCTATCTCCTCTTTCTTTCATCTATTATCATCTTTTCTCTTTTTTCTTGTTTTTCCTTTCCTGTTCTACTTTCCCATTGCAGTGTCTATATAATCTGTAAAACTCCCTGGATTATAATAAAGCTAAATATATGCATGAATCAAGCAGAACACTATGGCGATAGCCGTACTGCTCCACTTGTGAAAGTAAAATCTGTGGGGCTCTTTTTTGGCATCAAGACAATTCTTCTTATTGCCACATCGCCAGACAGGAACTAAAAATAAATAAATAAATAAAAAACAACAAATACAGCCCGGCAGAAAAGCTAAGAAAGGAATTAAAAATAGTGGGTATGTGCTGATCCGATGTTGATCTTTGCAGTTTTAGCCTTCGGTTAACATATCTGGCGGTCTGATAGTTAATCACTATGATTCTATTTAAAGTTTATGTGACCCATCAATGTGTCCATTTTTCTCATCCCTATTGTTGTTGACTCTTTATTTATTATTTATTTGATTGATATTACTTGATCAAGCATTTTCTAATATTTCACACTACCAAATAAATAATAAAAGTGTGTAAGATTCCTGCCTGTCACTAGCCAATCCGTCCTGCACATGCACGAAAAGAATAATAAGATCCGGGTGGCCGAAACCTTTATAAAAACGGTACTGAAATTACTTTTTTATATACTTAAAACATTAAAGAATGCTAAACTACATCATATAGAAAATATTCAAGACTTTTCTGGAAGAAATGGATATGTGTGTCACAGTCTTGGTTTTGTTATGTTAATTTAGAGTATTCAGTTTGACTTTGCTCCTTGTTTTAGTGTTTAAATTATTATTTTGTTGTTTTCTTGTTAGTTCCTGTCTTCCAGGTTTTCCATTTGTTGTCCTCTGCTGCCCTCTTGTGTCCTC
>NW_015157996.1:0-1202 GCF_000732505.1 Cyprinodon variegatus
GTCTCACTTTAAACAACAACAACAACAAAAAAGAAAATATTTCTTTTTTTAACAAATGAATGATAAATAACCAATGGAAAGCTAATGGAGAGGTATGGTATTATGTGATCTCATGGCTGCTGAATGCACTAATGAATTGGCATGCATGATTGCAGGATACCAAGACAACCCCCCCCCCCCCCCCCTAATATCAACCAAAATATTGGACAGCGTACGTATCGTTCTACCTTTGTTACAAACCAGTATTTTTAAATCATAAATAGCTGTGAAGTGGAAGGAAAAAGTTAATTGTCTTGTAATATATTTAAAAAATACAAATATGCAAAGTGTACTGTTAATATAATGTTAACATGTAATGTTAGAATAGAATAGAATATAAAACACCTTTATTGTCCCACAATGGGGATACTGTGTTGTTACAGCAGTAGAAAAGGATTATAGTAAAAGTGGTCACACAATGTGGACCTTAGAAACGTGTATAAAGTAACAGAATAAGCAACAGAGTTAGGAAAATAAAGGAAATAAAATACAGTACTTTACTTTTTTTTAACAATATAAATACTGTCCATCTGGAGAATAAATAATCAATATACAGCTGTCAGTATTTTTACAGTAATAGATATGTGAAAAAATCAGCAGCATGTTATTAAAGTGACTAAGACAGAAACTGTGCAAAAATCAGCATGAATGTTACATCTTGATGTTGCTGGGATCAGTGATGGTTATAAAGTCTTACAGCTGCTGGAAGGAAGGATCAGTGATAAGGCTCCCAGGTGCATTTAGGGTGCAGCAGTCTGTCACTAAAGCAGCTCTCCAGTTCTTCAACAGCTTCATGCATGGGGTGGGATACATTATCCAGCAGAGATGCTAATTTAGTTATGATGTTTTGGTCTCCCACCTCCTGCACTGGGTCTAGAGGGCATCCAATCACAGAGCTGGCATTCCCGATCAGCTTATCCAGCCGCTTTCTCTCAGCTATATATAAGCCACTTCTCCAACAGACAGATCCATAGAAGATGGCTGTTGCCATAACAGAGTCATATAGAAGGTCTTTAAGAGCGTCCCCTGCACTCCAAAAGACCTCAGTCTTGTCAGCAGGAAGCGTCTGCTCTGACCCTTCTTGTAGAGAGCCTCAGTGTTGTGAGTCCTGTCCACTTGATTGTTAATGTCAATCCTCTTTAAAAACACTATTAATTGCATTA
>NW_015157997.1:0-1202 GCF_000732505.1 Cyprinodon variegatus
AACTTGGTAAGTGCACGGTGACATTCGTCTACCTTCTCCTGGGACATTCTATCTCTGCCTGCCTCAGCGGAAACAGAAGGCAGTGAACGGGAGCTGCAGCCTCTGATCCAGCCAGGCTACCCGTCTCTTCACAGTCATCTAAATATAATGGAGAAGGCATCCGTTTAATGAAAAAGCATTACTGAACAATTCTGGAAAATAATCTCATCTCAACCTGATTTTAATAAACGAGCGTCACCTTTCTCTCGCTCCCTGAACTGCGGAGCAACATCGTAGAATGTTCAATAACCCCAAAGAGAGCTAGGAAACTGGTTTATTTTCAGAAATGGCATCTGATTTACTAAGAACCAGTGATAGAAAACTAGCTACTTCCTACCAGAGTTTCCTTCCATGCTGGTCGTAACTTTAGATTCTCTCCGGAAGCATCAAAAACACGACATTCGATAAAATGTCTGCCATGTTGTGTGCGCAGGTGTTTCTGCATGTTGGAAGTATTTCCTCCTGCGGATGTTATTTTCACTTTGCAATGATTGCAAAGCGCCTTGTTGTCATCTTTCTCTTCATTAAAATGAAGCCAATCTTTCAATCGCTTTGAGCGCTTTGGTTTTGCTTTTCTAGTCTCACACCTGGTCACGTCGTACTTGCTTTCTGAATGTCGTGTGCATAACTTAGGTAAAAAACGTGACGTAAGTCGTGCGGCCCAGCCCTAGGCTGCCTGGATTCGTTAAGAGAATTGTTAAGCTAGCTGCCAAACGGTGCCATGGAGTTGGAACACACGGAACCAGTTCTAAACAGGAACTGGTTTTCCATTCCCATTCCCACCTCTGCTGGTCACATTAGGCTGGAAATGAGCATAAACCTCTTAAAATTGCTTCTTCAAGGAATCCTTGGATGCTAAGTTCACACCTAATAGCAGCAAAGCAGCATCTATTCCTTCACCTTTGATCCACTTTCTGCTGCTCCTGTTTTCAATGGCAGAGAGGCTTTGCTATATTTGCTGTGATCAGTGGGTGAAAACGGGTTTTAATCTATTTTGAAGTGAGAAAGTCCATCTGAAAACATTGTCTGTGCTGTCAGCTCATCCAGATTACCATCCTGCCTTTAAATAACCAACTACCAGTTTTAGTCCGTGAGGCAGACACCCTGTCTACTTTTAAGGCTAGGCTTAAAACTTTCCTTTTTGATAAAGCTTCTAGTTAGAG
>NW_015157998.1:0-1202 GCF_000732505.1 Cyprinodon variegatus
AAATGTCACCAAACTGTGCCAAATGTGTTTTTTACATCAATACTGGGGGTTTGTTAAAATACAAGGTCATGTAGCAGCTGGACTCACCGGTGGGTCCGTAGGGTTCTAGGGGCTAACCAATTATTGCTCAAAACAAGCATACAACAGGCTTAAAAACAAGGCAAATGTACTTGATGTCAGTTCATTTAAAGGCTTAAAACTAGTCTGTTTTTCTTAGCTAGAATTAATTTAATTATTTAGGTGTAGTAAATGTATGGGAAAAATACACTTGACAAAAACTTCAAAACGTTTTTTTTTTTTTTATATATATTTTTGCCGAAATGTCACAGAATTAAGTGAAATACAATCCCCCCCCCCTACTTAGAATTAGTTGTATTATCTAGTTAGGATGAAAAAAATGAATTTTCTTTAAACAAGTCAAATAATCTTAACAATATTTAGTCTTACTAAGAAAATACATTGAAAAACAAGTGTAATAAGACCAAAATGCTTAATTAAAGTTTATTACACTTGTATAGATTTTCCTTTTTTGCAGAGCATGCACTGGAAAAAAGCGAAATCTAGATAAGTCATTTTTTTCTTAAAATAAGTACATTTGTTTTTGGATTGAGGAGGTAAAGAGACATTTTGCCAGTGGAACAAGACAATTTACATTTAAGCTCTTAACACGCACCTCTTTTTGGGAAATTCACGCCTATTTTGCATAGCCAAATGGAAAAGTAAATAACCTAGGAACTGTAAGCCCAAATTACATGTGTGATACATTATTTGAAAGCTAACACCATCTATTTTCTGAATATTTACATGAAAATTGGGTGAGTAAAACACCCAAGCTGCATCAACTCAAACAACTCAAAGTTGTTGTTTTTTTTATTCTCGAAAATAATAGGTCTTTTTTGAACAGCAGTTATAAAGACATGCTTGCTTGTTGTTGCTGCTTTATCATGGTACATTTTGACATGCTGCTATATCTGTATTAATTCTGCTTTGGTGCTAACTATGTCCATAAAATGCACTGGGTGGTTGAATTGTGGAGAATTTAAGCTTTCCAACGATGTCTAACATGTCTATATTGGTAAACATTTTACCAGAGAAATTTTCATTCTTAGTTATTTGTAAACGCTTTAAAACCCGGTGGGTTTTGAGAGGTTAAAATAAGAAAACATAATCTTATTTCAAGTGTATATTATCTAAAATCTTAT
>NW_015157999.1:0-1202 GCF_000732505.1 Cyprinodon variegatus
GAAGCTCTGGGAGAGCTGCATCACAGGAAACCTGTCTCTAGCCTGAAGCTCTAGGTGAGCTTAACCTGCTAATCTGCCCTGGTGAGCCAACCCGAAGATTCCTACGTGGATGTAACCTGAAGACTTCTATGTGGAGTTTACCTGGAGGTTCCTATGTGGAATCGGCCTGAAGAATCCTATGTGGATTTTTCCTGTCGTTATCTGTAATAAGCTGAGGGCTCAGCTTGAAGAATCCTATGAGGATATTCCCCTGTTGTTCCCTGAAAAGAGCTGGAAGCTCAGCCAGAAGAATCATTTGTGTTTATCCCCTGCTGTTCTCTGCAGTGAGCTGGAAGCTCAGATCAAGGTCAGCCATGCTAAGCCTGATGCTAGATGCTTAGCTTTTCATGAACTCTGCTAACCAACAATCTCCCGTCCCAGTACTGACTCCAGTGAACCTGCTCCCCTGCCTGAACCAGTTCCAGTATCATTATTCATGTTATTGTGCTCCAATAAACTCGTTAAACTTTTCATCAGACTCCGTTGTGTTCTGCATATTGGGCTTTTCTGAAACCCATCATGACAAAGCTAGGCCAGGAGCGATATAAAGCGGATCTTGAAAGATGATTGTCTTTAAAGGAGGTGCGGCCCGGACACTGAGTAGCTGAAGCTTGACATGGGAAATCAGCAAGTGCTACAGGTGAGGCTAATAATAGTCTTTCAGAGTGAATTTTCACTTAAGCTTCATATGTCTAAAATGAAACCAAACTTTAGAAACTATTTAACTGTAAAAACTAAACAGACATCTCTTTAAAGTCTTGAAAAATAAACCCTATCTCATATCCTATCTATAAACAAGAAATGTAGTTGGACAAAAGATATAGGGTTTTACTAAAGTGTGAGGTTTGTATTCTTTGGAGTTAAGATAAAGTAAAGCTGTTTTTGGGTTATTGTGTCGATGTACATTCATAATTTAGAAATTTTACCCATTTTGATTTATTTTTAATCAAAACTATCCATTAGAATTGACCATTAGAACTTATGTAAAAGTGATTCATTAAGCTGTGATGAATTAGAGTCATTTTTTTAAGTTGGTTCAAAACAAAATTTAGCAGACACAAAAAGTGATCCTATTGTCATGATGGGTTACTGAGAGGCCCAAGATGCAGAACACCACGGAGACAGAATAAAAGTTTAACAGGTTTATTGTTTCACAAAGCACA
>NW_015158000.1:0-1202 GCF_000732505.1 Cyprinodon variegatus
AAAAAAAAAAAAATCCCACTTTGTTTGAACATTAGCAGTTAGCATTTTAAGGTTTTTACTGTTTACACCAGAAACATTTTTTGTTTTTTTGCTGACACTGAGATTTAAAATTAATACCTAAAACAATGTTTAAAAAACTTGAACACTATCAACAAAGTCCCTGTCAAAACTTCGCTTTATAGATGTCGTCCTGTTATAGAATTGCATAGTGCAAACCCAGCATAGTGCATACCCCTGCTTTGCACTATGCTTGGGATGGCATCTTTATTGTAGAGGCCTCCACAGTGTCATTTGCTTACATTTGTAAACAAAGCAATACTTCACATCCCAAACAACTGCCTCCTCAGAGTGCCAAACATGCTTAACATTTTCAAGCAGTGCTGAATCATCTGCTCTCATACGGGAAATCAGCACATCAGAAGCAACAAAAATACCTTGTGTAAACTCACAGGATGGCTTTCTGTAGCCTGCTTGTGCTTTCAAGTCTCGTCTCCTGGCTTGGATCTTTGCCAGTGTCACAGTGATGTGTCAGAATGTGTCATCGTCTTATCTGTGCAACACTTAGGAGAGGAATACTTTTTAGAAAACTGTTGTGCTGCACCAGGCCCGATATTGAGAACTGGGTTTATTTTTAAATGGCCTTTCTGCTGATTGTGTTTTGGGTGATTCAATAGTGTCCTGGAATTCAGAGAAACCTAACTGGGTTAGAGACGTCAACCTAGAAAGGTCAGCAGAGATTTGTGAAGTAGCAGGGAAACTTAACCTTTTCCTGGTTTGGCTGGCAGACAGACAGAAGTGGCTTGATTGCTGCTATTGTGTAGCCTTGTGTCTGATGATAATTACATATCCTGTTGTTTGCTTGGATCCATAATTAAAACACAAGGCCTTGTCATAAACTCAGACAGAGCAGAAGTCTTCTATAGCTCGTAATTAAGCTATTTATGCCCTCCATTTTTTTTCATGTACTCAGGGATTCTACACATTTGAGGTCAATATTTCAGAATTTTCCAGTCCTGCACATTATTTATAGATTCTCATTTCTCTAAGTATAAATATAAAATCTGGGGCATTTTTTCTGCACACCCTAAATATTTAAACCATTTTCATACAGACTGGATGGATGGATGGATGGATGGATGGATGGATGGATGGATGGATGGATGGATGGATGGATGGATGGATGGATGGATGGATGGATGGAT
>NW_015158001.1:0-1202 GCF_000732505.1 Cyprinodon variegatus
CCCCCTTCTGGGCCCCTTTGGGCTTTGGTCCCTCAGTGATCGTACTCTGAGTCCTCTCGTCTGCCCTTCTCTGGTGGGTGTGGCCATCCCTATGTCTGCCCATCTTGTGTCCCAATTATTTGGGAGGCATTTGGACATCTGAGGCTCTTGTCGCCTCTTTATTGTTCCTTGGCCCTATAGGGTGAGTCTTGGGCTGCCCACACCTGCTATTAAGCATATTTTCCTTTAGAGAAAGCTTTGGTAATCCTGTATACACAAGCATGATCATGCATAGATACCATGGGAGTTTGGTTACAGGTGTTCACTGATACACTCATACTAAATACTAAATGGCAGCTACAGATATATACCACCATTGAAAGTATTGTATAATCACCATAGGTTTTGCCTTCCATTCCTGGATTTCTAAGGGATACCTGCTGCTCTGGAAGTTTTTTTTTTATGTTTACTTAGGTTGTCTGTGTTGTCTTCCTTTTGCTGTTGTTATGTTTTTTTTTGTTTTTTTTTTGACCCTCTAATCTTGTAAGAAATGGATAGAAGATGAAAAACGTCAGTTATAATGTATAGTATAATAATAATATAGTATAATATTATGAATCTATTATATTTGTGTAGTCTAATTAATCCTACTTCTTAAGAGCAACTCTTAAGGAGCTGAAAAGCCATGTAAGCCTTTGGAGTTGGATGTTACAGACTCCAAGTCTGTTCAGTTGTTACAATTCGTTTTTTTTTTTCCATTTTCTCAGTCACTGTACATATTAATTTACCCATAATGCAATTATACCCCAGTTATACAACCTCCAAATTGCATCCACAGTTTCTAGAATTGTCTTTATGTAGCCCTCCCACTCCAATCAAATTTAACTTAACAGAGGCCAAAAGTTTGTTTCTACTGATCTATTGTTCCTCAGCCCTCTCCACTGGTTACAGAGCTGTATAATTGAATTTCTGTTAGTTTTAAAGTATTTAAAGCATTTTATAATAATAGAAAACATGACATAAAGAAACAAAAATACTTACTTGCTTTTCTTCTTTAATTTGATGAATGTGTATGTTGTTATAGTTTGTTTAGGTCTACATAGGAGCACTTATTTAAGATAATTATTTGGGTTCTATAGCCTTAATTTATTGATTGATTGAATTATTTGATCTCACAGTTGAGAAATGTACTTGATATATATATATATATATATATATATATA
>NW_015158002.1:0-1202 GCF_000732505.1 Cyprinodon variegatus
AAGTTGTGAAATTCAAAAAAATAAAAAATAAATAAAAAAGAAGTGGTCTAATATTCTGTAGGTATTTCAAATTAGCACATCCATAAGCTCCATGTTATTGGTTGTATTTTAAATTAAACAGATGAATGCAACTTTTTGTAAAAAATAAAAAATAAATAAATAAAATAACAAAAAAGAAAAATGCCACGAATAATAATAATTATAATAATCCATCTATATTTCCCTGGATTTGCTGTACTTAAAAAACAAAAAAAAAAAAAAAAACTTTTTGTATTTAAGAGACAAAATACTGGTTAATTTTTTTGATCGTTTCCTGTTAAATGATTTATATTTTTCAGCCACAAATTAAAGACTGGCTCATTTAGAGTCTGACCTGTATAATAAAGCAAAGTATGCATCAAATCATTAGCTAGGTTTGTGTAATCTTTAGGGTCTGACACATTTATCAAACTTACTGAGCTCAACTCTTTATTCATAAAATTTTGCTCTTTTAACCCTATGATATAAATGAATGTATCCACTTATATTTTTTCAGAGGCAGTCCCTTATTATCATTGGATTTACTTTCATTTTTTACAAGATTGTTATAGCAAACTGACCCCTAAAAGCCTCATGGTCTGAACCCTTTATTTCCACATGCAAATTTCTTCTTAACATTCTCAAGCTCTTGATTTAGTTTTTAAATAAAAAATAAATCAAATGCACAGATTTAATGTAAAGCAATTGCTTTTTTTTTATTAAATACAACCAATCAAGGTTGGAAACAGGATATCCTCACCATGTTCTTGTCCTCCTCTCTCACAGTAGGTTCGGAACAAAATGTGCCCAGTGTGGCAGGCAGGTATATGCCAGTGACTGGGTGCGGCGGGCCCGGGGCAGTGTGTATCACCTGGCCTGCTTCGCCTGCTTCTCCTGCAAGAGGCAGCTGTCCACCGGGGAGGAGTTTGGCCTGGTGGAGGGCAGGGTGCTCTGCCGAAGCCACTACGACATCATGCTGGAAAATCTTCGCAGGGCTGCAGAAAACGGTAGCAAAACCACTAAACATGAACTCAGATGAGCTGGATTACAGTTATTTACTCAAATCCACATGAAAGAATGTAGACTTAGATTGATTATGGAGGATAAATGATGTACAATGCAACTCTTCTTAAATTTTGTGATGAGCTATATTATTTTTTACATTTTGTTTCCTTAAAGTGAAA
>NW_015158003.1:0-1202 GCF_000732505.1 Cyprinodon variegatus
CTAGAATCTGCAAATATCTAAATTAAGTTGTGTGTAATTGATTTGCTAATGTGTAAAAAATCCACAAATCTTATTCAGGTCTACCAATGTGTGTTAAGATTTGCAAATGTGTACTAAGATAAACAAATGTGTAGATCGGTCTGTAAACACACAGAGTCACTTAAGTGTGATGTATTTTTACTTCAACACCCACAAAAACAGACAAATCATTGGTTACAAGTCAAGCAGTTTCTCGGTAGGCTCTCTTTACACACTTGATTTTTGTTTTACTTCTGCTGTGTGATATCTGCAAATGTGCAGAGAGAATTCAAATGTGCAATATCTTGATTTCCTGCCCTGCTTGCAGGCTCGCAGGCTTATGGAATCCTTTATCATAAAATCAGCTTTTCTGGCCAACCATAACTGCTTCTAAGATATCAAAGAAAAATTTTGACTTGAAAAACAAAATTTTGACTATCCTAAATTATACTTTTTATGTAATCTAGTAGCAGGATTTACCATTGGTTGTGTTTCAGTTGGCCAGAAGACAATTTATTTATTTCTATTTCTCAAGATTGTTTAGTTCAGAAGTTTGTTGACGGTCCCTAGGTTAAGCACCCATGAGGGAGCAACAGAGACATCTGAGCTCCTCAATCAGATCCACCGTGAGACAGGTGCCGCTAACTCAGCGAAGTTTGAATATCCGGCTTCAAACGAACTTCCCCGCAGTAATTCACCGCAGAATTCTATATAAAGGGAATATATATATATATAAATATATTTTTATATTTATATATTGAGTTCACAAAGTTCTTTTTCGCCACACATCCCATACTGCTGAGTTCTTTCTATGTTTTGACATTTTGAAACAAGTTTTTCAAGAACATCCAGCGCCCTAAATTCTGCAGGTACCTGTTATGATAGCTCAGTGACAGCACTAGGAGGCTAATTCTGATATCAAAATATATCATTTTGGCTAGTTAAAATTAACTTTGAGATATCTTGATTATAATTCCAGATGTGTGAAACCTCAAATGATGAATCAGGCAATGTCATTTGAGATATCTCAAAAGGCATTTTGACTCCAAAATGTGATTGATTGACATGTTGAATTCCTATTTTCCCCAGTCATAATATAATTTCAGATATCTTAAAATATCATCCAGGATAGTCAAAATTTCGTTTTTCCAAGTCAAAAGTTTTTCTTTGACATCTTAGTAGTA
>NW_015158004.1:0-1201 GCF_000732505.1 Cyprinodon variegatus
TAAAAAAGCTAAACATTAAAATTTTCTTTGATTCTCTTTGCAGGAGTGCCTGGAAAAGTGCGGAGAAAGTCTGCAAGAAATCATTAATTACCACATGGTAGGTGAATTTTTGACAGGGGGTAGAGTCGAGCAGCACAATGCTAACAGTCTCTGGTGCCTTAAGGCTGATTTATACTCAGAAACCAGGTCGTCTGCGTGTATCGCAGTGACCGCGAACGTGCCTCCACCTCTTCCACAGACACTCTGCTGCACCTCTCCAAAATGATAGGTGACCGCAGACAGGAGGCCTCTGATTGGTCAAATCTACATCCGCTCTACACTATGCGTATTTCCTGTTTGGTACCTTACTGGCTTATTTTGTTTGTATGACCGCCATTGTGGAAAACGACTCATGAAGTTGGACCAGCTAGAAGAGCGTGGTGCGTGAAAACGCTGGGTCACTTTTTCCACCTGGATCCCCGCTCTTTTTCGCCCTCATGTCCCTCAGTTGTCGCACAAACTTGCCCCCACTTCCTCACCGCCTTGGCCGTATCTAGACCCACAGCTAGTTCCTGATTGTAACTCTTGCGTTGTGGTGTGGAATAACAGCGCAGACCACGCTTCAATATTGGCCATTAATCCAAAATATCTGCGACAAGCTCATTGCGACACACTGCCGCGGGGAGTGTAACCAGCCCTTCAGAGCAGCGGTCCCCAACCTTTTTTTTCACTACGGACCGCTATATGTCAGACAATATTTTCACGGACCGCCCGGGGGAGGGAGGGGGGTGGATACGATCAAGAAAAATTATAAGACTGGCATAAAATCAAATACAAACAGCATAAAAATAAAACAACAAGCCGGTCCCATCTAGGCGTAATCGGAGAAAATGACGAAGTGTGCTCCTGATGTCCAGTCTGCTCCGTAGTTTTGTTTTGGTCGCTGTAACCGCAGAAAATCCCGCCTCACAAAGATAGGATGTTATAGATAGGATGAGTCTTAACCTGTGTCAAGAGGCCGACTGATGTAATTGGGAGAGAATACCGCAATTTTTTATATTTTTCAAAATAAAACTTAGACTCTGATCGTCGATAAATTATATATATATATACACTCACCGGCCATTTTATTAGGTACCCCATGCTAGTATAGGGTTGGACCCCCTTTTGCCTTCAGAACTGCCTCAATTCTCTGTGGCATAGATTCAACAAGGTGCTGGAA
>NW_015158005.1:0-1201 GCF_000732505.1 Cyprinodon variegatus
ATGCTATACTTGGTAGGAAAGGTGCTTGGCATAAACGCCTGATTTAGGGAGGGGGGGTTGAAGACTCTAAGTGGCGGCTGTACACTGCAAAAAAACGATCTTGAAATTTGCACTGGAAAAAAATCAAAATCTACATAAGTCATTTTTTCTTAAAATAAGTGCATTTCTTCTTGAATTTACAGGGTAAGTGAGACACTCTTCCAATGGAATAAGACAATTCACATTTAAAATAAGAAAAAACAAATTCAGTGTCTTATTTCAAGTGCATATTATCTAATTATCTTATTTTAAGAGTAAATATCCTCATCCCATTGGCAATAAATCTTATTTACCTACTCAAATTAATGGTAGATACATTTAATTTAAGACATTTGACTTATTTCTAGATGGTTTTTGCAGTGTGTAAATAAATATCTTAAAATAAGTGTATGTATCCTTAATTCGAGTGGCTAAATAAGATGATCTGCCAATGGAACACTGGAAAAAACAAAATCTAGCTAAGTAATTTTTTCTTAAAATAAGTGCATTTGTTCTTGGATTGAAGAGATAAAAGAGACATTTTGCCAATGGAACAAGACAATTTTACACTTAAAATAAGAAAACACAATTACATTGTCTTATTTCAAGTGTATTATCTAATGATCCTATTTTAAGAGTAAAAGTACCAATTCTATTGGCAAACTATCTCATTTACCTACTCAAATTAAGGGTAAATACACTTCATTTAAGACATTTTCACTCATCTCTAGATTGTTTTTGCAGTGAATGAGTATGTTTAGCCGTAAAATAATATAATCAGATTTATTGCAGTTAATAAGAGACTCCAGTTGTTTTATTTCATATTGTAGATTATGTTATCCCATTGGCGACACTACAAAAAACGATCTAGAAATAGCTAAAAAATGTCTTAAATTTGTTGTATTTACCCTTAATTTGAGTAAGTAAATAAGATGATTAGAGTATTTTTACTCTTAAAATAAAATAATTAGATAATTTGCACTTGAAATAAAACAATACAATATTTTTTTCTTATTTTAAATGTGAATTGTCTTGTTTCACTGGCAAAGAGTCTCACTTACCTCACCAAGTCATGAAAAAATGCACTTAATTTAAGAAAAATGACTTAGATTTACTTTTTTTGCAGTGCTTAATTTAAAAAATGCACTTAATTTAAGAAAAAATGACTTAGATTTACATTTTT
>NW_015158006.1:0-1201 GCF_000732505.1 Cyprinodon variegatus
AGTCACTCAAATCACCTTTCTTCCCCATACTGATGCTCGGTTTGAACTGCAGGAGATTGTCTTGACCATGTCTACACGCCTAAATGCACTGAGTTGCCGCCATGTGATTGGCTGTTTAGAAATTGAGTGTTAACGAGCAGTTGGACAGGTGTACCTAATAAAGTGGCCGGTGAGTGTAAGTTGCTAACCTATGATTATACCATTTTAAACTGTAAAAAAAGCAACACAAATGAACATTTTTGCTGCACAAACCAGTACAAACTTAGCACAAACGTTTTACACCAATTTTGTCTAATTTAAAGAAGGTGGGGGGGGCTGGTTGACCTTTTGACCTCTACATTTTCATTAATATCTTCAAAGCTAAAGCAGCAGAAACACCAATTTTTGCTGCATAAACCAACACAAACGGAGCCGAGTTAATTGAAACCTCTTTCGTCTGATTTGAAGAAGGTGGGGGTGCTGGTTGACCTTTGATGACCTCTAGAAACATTTCTTTATATCTTTAAAATGATAGCGGCACAAACGAAAATTTTTGCTGCATAAACCAGCACAAACGTAGCACAATCGTTTCACAGTAATTTTGTCTGATTTGAAGAAGGTAGGGGGGCCAACTCCACTCAGGTGAAGATATTAAAGTGTTTTTTAGATCAAGGACATTCCGAATGCACAGTAACAGAGAGCTCACTGTTACGAATTATCACCTCTGTCTGTGCACCTGTTTCATTCAAGTTCTTTGTTACGTACATAATAAAGATAATAACTTTTTCATCTTGACAGAAGAACTGTCATAATTATAATAACTGTTTGGGAAAACAGAATACTTAACATGTAACCCGCAGGTATTATTAGGGTTTAACAAGCACATACATGAATAATAGAAAATAATCCCAACACATTACAAGTATCGTTGTTTTATTTGTAACATTTATTTATTTGTCTTGTAAATTATGACTAAAACACTGCTTTACGGGAAAAACCCATAAGCAATACACATCATTCAAAATACAGAATGCATTAAATTACTGTATTTAAAACAGCCCCAAAAAAATAAAACACATATACGTTGAATTGTAAAGCAACACATTAAATCTGGTGTACTTGAAATTTCTGTCACCGGGTAGAAAATACACACTGTAAATCCCTCCCCCACCCTGCCCACAAGCTACAATACATGGGACAGTAATTCTTTAAATATGCGTAA
>NW_015158007.1:0-1201 GCF_000732505.1 Cyprinodon variegatus
ATCACAGTCATAAAGCTGCTGATTGACAGGACGAGTTGCAGAAGTGAAGTCACTTTAAGCAAACTTACCAAGAGAAGCTGGAGGTGAAATCGTGTGGACCTTATCAGCCAAACATCAATATTAATCAGCTGTTCAAAGACAGATGGAGATGTTCACTCTGTCTTTTTCCAGAAGTACAAGGCTTGGCTAACTGCTTGCAGCGAGGCTAATGCTTTATTCTGCTTTCCCGCCTCCTTATTTAAACGTCAGGATCTGAGCCAACATGGATAAAGACCGGTAAGACTGATTTAAAGCACTTTTTAGAAAAGGCAAAGAAGCATAAACAATTTAGGATTCACATGGAAAGTAATATAATATGGTGTACTTTTTTAGGTGTTTGTGTAGTTGCTCTTAAATAAACACATCCTCAGAAGATAAATAGTTATTATATATCAAAAAAATATTAAGCAGACTAATAGCTTCTCCATTATTAAACTGGTACATTATTTTTTTAGGCGTGTGACACCATACTGGAGCATGCTGTCAGGGTTCTGTACTTTGTTTAAGTTTCTTTGTATTTGTATATGTTTTCTAGTAGTGTTTTGTTCTTGAGTTACTCCCTGTTGCCCCCTTATGTTTGTTTCCTTTTCCCTTGGCTTCCTTCTAGATGCTTCCATCCACATCTGTTCCTTGTCAGCTCATTAGTCCAGTCTTTGTTCTGTCTCCTATATACACTCCCTGTGCAGTTGCTCAGTGCTGGTTCCTCGTCTTTTTCTGGCTCCTCATGTATGTTTTCCCTGATGTCTCCTAGATTCTGTTTTTTTTTTCTGTATTTATTTTGAATTTTTCGATTCCTGCCTCAGTTGCTTCGCTAAATCTACAAAACTCACCTCTGCATTTGGGTCCTCAAAACCTCAACTCAACCGTGACACATGCAAAACACAGATTTGCCTTCACAAAGCCTCAGAAGGGCAAAATTTATATACAAAAAATCATCCTGTGCGTGAAATGATGTTTATGTATAAAATGTTTTTAGAATGTTTTTTGGTGTTGGCATTCATATAAATATACAGATGTGATAACTTGGTGTACATTTGATCGGTTTTTGGTATACGTCTATTTTGAATTTATAGCCCCCCTGGAGAAAACTCTACCAGCCGCCACTGCGTTACATCATAAGCTCCTTGAAATACCAGGAAATATGAGGCCCATGACTGAAACC
>NW_015158008.1:0-1201 GCF_000732505.1 Cyprinodon variegatus
AATCAAATGCAGAGAGGCAAAGAGAATACAGGGTGAGAAGAAATGCAGATTCACAGAGAAGAGAAGAATACCTCAGGAAAGAGCGATGGAAAAAAGTTAGAGAAGCAGGGAAAAAGAAATCAATCAGTGATCTGAGTAAGAGAGCTTGAAGACGTAAGCGGAGGGAGTGGCGGAAAGCTAAGGAGCGACAGAAAAGGAAGGCTGAGATTGAAAATGTTGGCTCTGCCTCTCTAACCCTCCACATAATCCTGAATGTGACATAAGATAAGATAATCCTTTATTTGTCCCACAGTGAGGAAATTGCAGCGTTGCATCACAGTACAGTAGGAAAAAAGAATACAAAGTATAAAAAATGTTAAAAAATATATAAAAAATATAAATTAAGTATATACAGACTGACAAGGCAACACTGGTATAAAGTGACAACAGTAAAGTTCTGTGCAAATGATTGATTGTGTTCAATTATTGCAGAGTTAAATAGGTATGAGTGAAGTATACAATAGATATGCAATAATTCAAGATGAAGTCCAAGCCAGACCAGGGTCCTCACGGTGAGGGAATATAGTTTGAAGTAACCCTTTCACACCAACAGGCCACTCTTCACACAGGGGTCATCTATGTCGGTGGAACCCAACAACCAACTTGCTTTTCCTCCATCTCACCATCAGAACACAAGAGCCCAGCTGCCATATGGGAACATTTGAAACCTGCACTGGACTATGTGCAGACTTCACACCCAGAAGTGTGTGTTGTGCACTTCTTTGGTGATGGCCCCTGTACACAGTACAGGCAAAAGGGAAACTTTTTTCTCTTCAGTACAGAGCTTCACAAAAGAGGACAGAGAGGGACCAAGTCCAGTCCTGGTAAAGGAGCACCAGGTGGTGTTGGTGCTGCCTTAAAGAGATCAGCAGACAACCTCATCAGCCATGGCCGAGACATCAAAGATGCACATGAGCTCTTCAAGGCCCTCTCCGAGACAGACACTTTAATCAAATTGCATTTTATTGAAGAAGAAGCTGTTGAGGAGGCGCTGCAAAGGATGACGCCCAACATTCCACCAGTCCCAGGAACCATCCATCAGGTTGTCACTGTTGCAAGTGGAGAGATAACATCACGAGATGTCAGCTGCATGTGCTCCACTTATGGAAAGCTGAAATGTGAATGCTGGAACACAAAGCATGTCAGGAACGTCCCAGCTACT
>NW_015158009.1:0-1201 GCF_000732505.1 Cyprinodon variegatus
CAATATTGATCTAATTCAATGCAACCAAGTTAGCTAAAAACACAAAAAAGGTATTTTTTAAAACTATGCTGTGAAACGTAGGACAGGTCTGGTTTACTTAGCTCTCTACTGTGCAGATATTTTTATATCTAAAGGGAAAATATTCCAGGACATTACAACTTTTTTACGCTTTTTTGTACTATATACACTCTTTTTATATTGTCTACTGTATTTTTATCTTAAATGGCATCTTGCTTTAACTACGCCCTTTCTACTCTATACAGGTATAAGCTGATGGAAACAGAAATTCCCCAAAGGAGTAATCCCAAGGGATAAATAAAGTTGAATCCAGGTCTAAACATAGCCTACATAGTCAGATTATTTTAATTTATTTTTTTATTATTATGCCAGTACTATCTCTGGCTGGGTTCAAAGTTTTATGGTGATTAATGAGGTCCTTCTGTTGTAGTACTCGTCATTTTTGTCTTTTAAGCTTTATCTTTGCTCAGTTGTTAGTAAATATAGTCTGTGTAGATTTGCTATAGGTTTAGACTTCTGGAGAACATAGGGACCCCCATTTCATCATTCTATCTCTATTCTCCCACTCTGCAGAATCTGTTAGTTTAATCTCTAACGTTCTGCTCTATCTGCTTTTTCTCAGAGTAGCTTCATCTGGTCTGTTCCTGTTTGGCTGTGACTCCATCCTGGAGAGAAATATCAGCTGTGCTGCTTCCATCAACACCCTTGTTTATATTTGTTGGAGATCGGCCTGTTTTTTTTTTTTCCAGTGTAGTCCTGTTTCTCTGACCGTGACTGGCTGTGTGTTTCCTGAACAGGGCCGCCTTTTACAGCTGCTTTTTCTATCTCTGCTTCTGTCTCCTTGAACCCCAGTTGGCCTCAGCAGATGGCCGCTCACACTGAGTCAGGTTCTGCTGGAGGTTTCTTCCTGTTAAAAGGGAGTTTTTCCTCTCCACTGTCGCTATAAGCATGCTTAGTGTGAGGGATTGTATTTGAGTCAATGAGTCGATGCAATCAACTGGTTTTCCGTAGATAGAAAACTTGTGTTGTGAATTTGGCGCTATATAAATAAACTGAATTGAATTGAAATAAATTTACTATAACATCATGTGACTGGGATTACGTCCCTGCACATGGTTGCAATTGGTCAACTAACCAAACCAATGGAGGCTTGTAGACAAAATTCCAACTGTTGAGTTTGAGT
>NW_015158010.1:0-1201 GCF_000732505.1 Cyprinodon variegatus
AAATATTTAAAAATCTATATAAAATAAATATTCAAACATATTTATAAATGTATAAACAAAAATACTTATCTCTTTCTTTCTTATGTATATATGTGTGTTTGTATATATATATATATATATATATATATATATACATATATGGACAAGCAAAGCAAAAAGGAGCATTTTTTTGAACAATATTCCAACCAATCAAAGCTTTTAAATCAACTCATTTCATGGAAACTTTTCAATCAGTTTTCATGAAACGAGATTTCTCCTTTTTTTCCCCAAGTATGTTTATTGAACATTTTTTAAAACAATAACATACAGAGTGCCATATATAAAGATGACACATTTAGTGGCACATCTGTATGTAAACACCTCGAAACAACGCTCAACAACCCCCACCCTCACCTCTACAGGCCTTGACCAGACAGACAGAACACACAAGCATTCACACACATACACACACACACACTCTGGGAAAAATAAATAAAAATTATCTATCAATAAAAATATTAGTATAGAAAATCTGAACGAGGAGAAAAAAATAATATAAATATGTGCTGTCCTTGCCCTGAGTTTTCCAGTTTTTCAGCAAGCTAGACAGCCAGACAACGACGCTCCAATAACCAAACTTCTTTCTCTTTTCACGTGTTTATTGAAGAGTGGCCTCTGACCACTGCCATCACTTAAACTGTAACATACAAACATTACAAAGTCAATCACTCTTGCTGCAAGTTAAATAAAGCAGGTTCAATAAATAACTATAGTTTACAATTATTCACTTCAATTACATAAAGACCAGAAACAGTAGTTTTCACAGATAAACGGTACTTACGAACAAATCTTGTCTGAAACACAACGTGAAAGATAGCAATCAGCTCATTACCCAAATCGTTTGGTGCTACATTCCACCATCTTGGATCTACACCTTACTTTAACAACCTTTCCCATGGACCAGTTGTTTCTGTGAGCGAGAGCATCTTTCAGTAACACAATGTCACCAACTTTAATGTTCGGTTTATCATCAGTCCATTTTCTGCGTTTCTGCAAAGTTGATAAGTACTCACTTTTCCACTGTTTCCAAAAAGAGTCTGCCAGACACTGTACTTGCTTCCATTGCTTTGAGTATAAGTCTGGAGATGCTTCCTGCTGGTGCAGATAGCGCATTCGTCTTTTGGGTGAGAAGCATTGCTGGAGTGAGGAGGTTTGGTTTATC
>NW_015158011.1:0-1200 GCF_000732505.1 Cyprinodon variegatus
TGTCACGCCCCAAGGGGTATGAGGTGGCGACTGCTGGACCGGACCTCAGCAGAGAGTCATGATCCATCCGTCTTTAGCCAGAGGAGGGGGGCTGGGGGCCGGTAAGGCAGGCGGGGAGAAGCACGGGGCCGCTGGTTAGAGTCCTGCAACAGGTCGGGTCACCCGCTAAAATGCTCTTTTGCGGGTGAAAAATACATAAATAAAAATAAACGGGTCGAGGTCGGGCGGATATTTTTTTTAGTGCGGGCATTTAGTTGGTGATTTTTTTTTAATCGTGTGTGTTGTTATGCAGTGTGGGCTTCCCTCCAAAAAGGCCACAGTCAGTGCATACACGTCTGCTGCAGTGTTAATGGCGCTGTTCTGCAGCGCAGCGTACTATAGCCTATTACTTGATGTGTTAATGGGTCGGGTTGCGGGTTAAATATCAACGGGTCGGGTCGGGTTCGGATTTGAATTGAAGATATCCGTGGGTGACGGCTCGGGTTCGGTAGTCATCCTAACGGGTTCGGGCGGGTGCGGGTTGGTAAAACCCGACCCGTGCAGGACTCTACCGCTGATGTCCAGGCTACTGTCAAAGGGGTCGGGTTCCATCGCTCCGTCCCCCGCTGGCTCCCTGCCCCGTCCGCCTGGGTTCCCGGCCAAGCCCCGGAGCTGACAGCTCGGTTTGGTGCCCCGTGTTTTTCTACTACGTGCTGCACTGTAGTTGACCAAAATTCCCCCCGGACGTGTTTTTTGAGATGAAAAGTAGAACGTGTCCGGGAAAAAGAGGACATCTGGTCACCCTACCATATAAACAATTTGATGTTTCAGTGAGTGAGTACTTGTTGCTATGATCCGTCTTTGCTCAGCAGCTTCTCACGTTGTAAACCAACCAATCAGAGCACAGCTCATCTAAATATTCATAATCATACCATAAAAGGAAGAAAACCTGTCGTTTCATTCTAGGGCTTTTAACCAGGCTTGCATTAGGGCTCATAGAACAGCAAATATGCCATTTTCAACCCAACTGATGTTACACACCCTATTCAGAGACCTTAAGAACCAGCACCAAATACCCTATAGAATCATTCTATCACCCCTTTAAAGAAAGCTTCCAGATTCAGCACATCTGTTAACATCCTTGTCTTAAGGTGCCATATTTTTATTTTATTTTTTTATCTAATCCAAGCAGTCAGAACAAACTGCTGGGAGGTCTTCCTT
>NW_015158012.1:0-1200 GCF_000732505.1 Cyprinodon variegatus
GGGACCGGCAGCGGGACAGAGTCTCAGGTGGCCGGCCGAGGGACCGGCAGCGGGATAGAGTCTCAGGTGGCCGGCCGAGGGACTGGCAGCGGGACAGAGTCTCAGGTGGCCGGGTCAGGAACAGGGGAGCCCGCCGAATGCGGCTCCGGGTCAGGAACCGAGGGGACCACCGACTGTGGTTCAGGGACAGGCTCAGAGGAGACCGCCACCTGCGGCTCCTGGACAGGAACAGAGGAGCCCGCCGATTGCGGCTCCACGTCAGGAACAGGGAAAACCACCGACTGTGGCTCCATCTCAGGAACAGGGGAGACCACCCATGGAGGCACATGTTTAGTCTCTGAAGTGGCTTGAAGCGCCTGTAGAGGGCTCTTGGCGGTTTGTGGCCCCTGCTGAGAGGCTCTTGGAGGCATATTTCCACCAACTCCTCACTCTGAAGCCCTTTTAAATGTAAGCTCAGGGGTCTCTGGATGGCACAGGGCAGGCTCAGGGATCTCTGGACGGCACAGAGCAGACTCAGGGGTCTCTAGACGGCACAGAGCTGACTTACGGCGATGCCGTTTCTTACGCCGAGGGGTCTTCGGAGCTGAGCTAACAGGTTTGATGATTGATTTTGGCAACAAGTTAACGGGTTGAAAAATTAGAGTTCCAGAACGGATTACCGGTTCAGAGGCTAGAAAATCAGGCATGGGAACAGGTTCAGAAACAAAGGTGGCGGGTTCAGGTGTCTGATCAGGCTGGCGGGGAACTCTAACTGTTTGAGGTGTAACTAGTGGGCCTATTTTGAGTCCTTTAACAGATGAAACTAAGTGAAGACGGAGTATATGTGAGCTGAGATTGACCTGGCGCAGAAGGGAACTGGAATCCAGAGTCTGAAGCTGGACGGCTCTGGATCTGTTTTGCAGTTCAATATCTAACCCAATAGCTAGCTCTATGAGGCCCTCAAGGTTAGCTGGCTCATCGTAAAATGCTAGCTCATTCCTGACTGGTTCATTCAAAGCAAGGAGATAAGCGGTTTTGAGCGCAGACTCGTTCCACCCGGAAACGGCTGCTTTAACCCGGAAGTCTAAAGAAAACTCGGCAACGGATCTATCTCCCTGTTTAATTTCAAATAGTCCACTTGAAACGATGGACTTATTAGAGACTTGATTAAAAGTCCTTTCTAACTCCTGGATGAATCTCCCATAGGTACAGTTAAATCTG
>NW_015158013.1:0-1200 GCF_000732505.1 Cyprinodon variegatus
ATGTGATACATTGGTTATATTTATTTTGTAAACCATCAGATGAACATTTATTTGCTAGGTAGTTGCTCTAACTGGTGATCGCCATTTTTTTTCCCAAAACTTTATTGAAAAGTTGCACATTACAAAACATTGACAAAAAATATCACAAGATATAGGACGGCATCTCCAAAATAAGTGTTTGATGATGGAGTGCAATTAGAATTAAGATATGACATACTATAGCTTAAATAAATAACAGAAGAGATTTAAACAACAATATAAATAAATACATAAAAAGGGGGGGCAAGATATATTACATTTCTCCAAATATTTCCCAAATTACGTTAACAGTGTGTATACATTTTTTATTGCTTATTCTTTGGGTATAATTGAAGTAATTTTTTTTTTTTTTTATCATTTTCAAACACAGGGGAGAAAGGTCGACCTTTGGAATATTTGGTTTTGTGTATGTGGAAATTTGCAATTAGAATAACCAAGTTAACCAAGAGTTGCATTTTCCTATCATTATTAGTATAGTTTATGATAATATCTTTGGCTTGTAATTTAATTGGAGTATTGGAGTTAGGGGTGATTACGGAAGAGGATTAGGGCCACTGGAAAAAAAAAAGTTAACTGATTTTTTAATTTTATTTCAGTTTTATAAGGGAAAAAAGTCAGAATTCTGACTTTAATCCCAGTATTCTGACTTTTTCCCCAGGATTCTGACTTTAATCTCAGAATTTTGGATATTAATGTAGATGGGCACCATGAAGGAAGAGATGTGGGAGCACTCAGCTTCACTGGTAAAGATGTGTTTTTTGGTAGGGCCAGTGACACATTGGTGGAAAATGACGGATTAGGCAACTTTTACGTGCCTGAGGGATCCCCTCATTAATGGAGGAGCAGAATGTCATTAAAACAAGAGAGGTAGTCTCTAAAATAGACATGGCTATGGCTTGATGCTAACATTTTTGTTAGCTCTCAGAATTCTGAGAAAAAAGTCAGAATTCTGAGATTAAAATCAGAATTCTTAAAAAAAAAAAAAAAAAAAAAACCCTCAGAATTCTGAGATTAAAGTTAGAATTCTGAGAAAAAAGTCAGAATTCTGAGATTAAAGTTAGAATTCTGAGAAAAAAGTCAGAATTCTGAGATTAAAGTTAGAATTCTGAGAAAAAAAAAGTCAGAATTCTGACTTTTTTCCCATACTATACTGAAATAAAA
>NW_015158014.1:0-1200 GCF_000732505.1 Cyprinodon variegatus
AGAGGAAACTATCATCATTTTCCAACAACTGTAGAAGAAGAAACAAAAAGATAAATGCGCCCGGTGAAAAGTCCAAAGTGTGACAGGTGTCATAGCAGAGTGGGATTGTCTGTGACTGTAAGGTGCCAGTGGTGCAGAGTCTGAGTTCAATTCCATCTGTGGTTGATGTAGCCTGGAACTACCCACTGTAGTGAGTCAGGGAGGGGGCTGTGTCCCCTCCCTGACTTCCACAGCAACAACTGGAGGAGGTTCTACATCAGGAAACAAGGTCTGACTGGAAATTTTAATGACAGTCAGGAAAATACTAAAGTTATGTTTCTAAAATATGAACAGCAGTTTTTTTAAACAAAACTTGAAAATGACCACTTGCATTATACTACAACATTACTTATTAACAGATGTAACCCATCTAAGAACATTACTTATGGAAGCTACCTGAGACCAATAATTAGTTAAATTAAGATTTTTTTCAGTAAAAAATAAAAAAAATAAAATTAAATTAAAAAAATAAACAAACACCAAAATCCAACAAGGTTTTGATCTTAGGAGCTTCAGGTCGAGGTCTGGTTGTTTCCACCACTGGACCAGTGTGGTCCAATCGTCGATAATCTGATTGCCTGAAAACATCTTCAAAGGTTATTTTGGGTTTTATTTAAACTTTTATTCACCATTTTTGGCATCATCCCTCAATACTGTCCAAGCTTGACCAATCCGCTTTGACTCGCTGCGAATGATGGGGAATGTTGGGCCATGAAGGATAGTGCAGATTAATCAGATTATCAAGAAGAATAAAAATTTGATTGGGATTGGGAAAGTCTTCCGCACAGAGGTGTGATGCAATCAGTCAACAAATGAAGCCTTTGTAGAAAGCAGTCCCAGAATAGGGACATAATGCTTTTTTAATGCTAACTCCAAGGTGGCCTCAATGATTGGCTCATCAATACATTAGATCAACAGCGATGTCCTTCTAGATCCTGTTGGACTCAGCATAGGTGCACTGGGTTTGCCTCTCACCGCCATTTATGAATAAACCATCTTTAAGTCTTGTGTAAAAATGCCAATATTTTATTCCAGCAACTTAGATTCATATAAACAAGAAAGTTTTGCACTAATTTTCTCCACAGCAACCACCTGAGGATGCAACCTGAGGCTCTGATCAATATTTCAAAGCTGTAATGTGAGGTATCGGCCCCCAGGAGC
>NW_015158015.1:0-1200 GCF_000732505.1 Cyprinodon variegatus
GGAACTCAATGGGAAAGGAAAGGATTCTGATTTCTTATTTCCACCGTTGCGTATATTAGCTGCGACATATGAATCAAGATGCTATGACTGAAAACATTTGATTGACAGATGATCGTTGATATGTGATTGGTCGAATTTAGGTGTTCAGGCTTACGTATAACTAACTGGCCTGCAGAAGATAATGGAAAAAACAAAAACCCACAGATTTTAAGACGGAACATTTTTTTAACTTTTGGGACAATATGGTCTGATAAAGAGAACATTTATATACATGTTTAAGCCAGAATGATTTGACATTTTAATATGATTTCCCTACGACTTAGACTCCATGGCTGTTTATAACATTTCCTTTATTTATTTAACGAAGAACAATCATGGTCCGTATCAAAATGTCAGAGGTTTTATCAAACAGTTCAAAGTGTGATAAACCTCAGGAAGAACTCATGCTTAATGTTGGCCTTGTTCTTTTTGAAGTAAAGGATTATTTATCATTTCATCAGCCATTTAGGTTACTTTTCCAAACCTCCATCATCTCCTCTGTTCTTCTGAGCTGCTCAGAAAAGAAACAGATCGAAATGTGACTGAAAACACATCCTGTTCCAGAACTTAGTGTTCCATCTTCGTCTTTATCAATCTTTTATTTATTATCCTCATTTTTCTATCATTCTCTTATAGATGTGTTCATATTTAACCTAATGTTCTCTGGTTGCTAGTTATTGGAGTTTATTTATCTGAGATGTGAAAGGGCAGATTAAATGAAATTCACCTGTAATGGAGGCTTATTCTCATCTGCAGGTTTAATTTAACACTCAGGAAAGGCCATGAAAAATACATAAAACAGGCAACAAAAATAATCTAACAACTTCATATCAAACATCTGGTACAAAACAGCACAGATGATCACAGCAAAGGCACAAAATGTTAATAATCTAAAAATAGACTTTATGTCAGCGCCGTGACAGGTCTGATGGTCCAGGAGTTTCTCTGATCTACTGACGGTTCAAAGAGTCATGATGTTCCTGATGTTCGGTGGAAGTGTTCCAGGTGTGAGCTGCTCTCAATGAAAAACCATCATTGATTCCAGAAGCTGGATCCTCCAAGGATGCGCTCTACCTGGACTGGATCCTCCAAGGACAAGCTCTACCTGGACTGGATCCTCAAAGGACGCGCTCTACCTGGACTGGATCCTCCAAGGACGCA
>NW_015158016.1:0-1199 GCF_000732505.1 Cyprinodon variegatus
AAAAATCAGTTAATTTTTTAATTTTTTCAGTGGCCCTAATCCCCCATTTCGGGCCCTGTGTGGCAGCAAGACATTTGTGGTGGGTTTGTCACATATGACGGTAGAGAGAGTCGCAGCTAGCATGCAGATCCATGCCACTGATCTCTATTGATTCACTGGATTGCTGACAGGCCGTTGGTAGTACACGGTGCTGTGAGGTCACCAGCCACCATATTGGTACTCCCTAGTTAGACCGGTCAGAATGTAAACAATTCGTGCGCTACAGCTTTTAACAACGACGATCTACTCATTCTTTATGGGGGGGCTTAAGACTTTTAAAATTAAAATAAATTCATAATTTTTAACCCACACTTACTGTTTTATAGCATCTCTAGATTACTGTATTATATGGTGAGAAAATAGGCACATCACATTGCAGGGTTAGTATGAAGTCTAGATGTCATTTAATATAACATATACAAAACCATAAAAACAAAATTAGTGTGTAAATGGAGCATAATACACAAGCACACACTACCTGATGAAATGCCGAAAGTGCTAAATTAATGATGTACATCTAATTTACAGGTATTGATTACATTGTTATGGTAATTACATTACATTACAGGCATTTTTATGGTGTGACTTTGTGAGAGTGAGGAGTACCAAGATGGCAGCAGGTGACTTCAGCAATCCAGTGAATAAAGGGAGATCAGTGATCCATGCATGCAAAGGAGGAGGAACTTTTTCACACAAAGATTACAGTGAAGTCCTCCTCCAATGGACTCACTTCAAAAACTAAAGCCTTGAGTGAAACATCTGGAAGCTTGGGGTTGCAGTTTTGGTTAAAAATAATCGCAATTTTGGTTTTTGCCAAAATCATTCAGCCCAAGTCACTGTTATGTGGATATTTCTACAAACAGGACATGTAGAAAGCAAAGTATAAATAAGAAACTAATATATAAGGGATTCTTACACTTACCGGTACACCAATTACAATTTATTTTTGAGCTTTTTTTGTGTGTGTGTGTTTTCCTAAAATAAAAATACCAGCTTTGTTTAATGTTTTTTACACAATCACCATCTGTTTACTCTCAACCAAAGAAAATAAGACTTTTACAGAGAATTATCAAGATGCTGCAACTTTCTACTCAGATGGTAAGGAATATTGGACTTGAAGACCTAACAGCTTTAGAGTTAGGCCAATAAAAATAATATAA
>NW_015158017.1:0-1199 GCF_000732505.1 Cyprinodon variegatus
CCATGTACAGTACCTTGTAGAAATAACAGAACTGAGCTGGTTTCTCTCAAGTGTCAGATCTGGTCCTGTACAGAGAAGTGGAACAGAAACATTTTTTGTTGTTGTTGTTGCCTTTTTTAAAGTCTGACACTGACGTGTTCTGAAACCGATTGATGCCAAAAATGTTTTTCTTGTTTTATATACTATCATCACATTACTTCATTCTTGTCAAAGAATGCTCTTCTATCTAAAAGTTAAAATCCCATCTTAACCAGATATTCCTGCTTATTTACTTTAGTATAACTCGTAAAGCCTGCTTTCAATGTTTTATACCTTAAAATTGTGTTGATGAAGACCACATACTTCTAAACTAGTGTTACAACACCCTAGAATTGTGATTGTACATAAAAACTAAATGTTTTCTGCAGGTCAAGCTTCCGCTTTCTTCTCTCTGACCCCACCTACTGGCTAAACATCAAGACTCATCTTTACAGCACATTTTAAATAAATTGATTTACTTATTTATTATGAAAACTGGTAAAAGCCTTAATAAAAAACAGTTCACAGTGGAACTTTAATGTAGGTCGTCTCTCATGCCTGATCTCTGGACTGTGACTCATTCCGCTGTCAAGTTACAGACCACCTCCCTTAAAAATCACCACAGGCCCTCTCCCCCACCGTGAATGTTATTACAATAAAGGCTACAATCAGAGTGTGCCCTTCTGAAATAGGGTGAACAAAACATAGTTAAAAAGGACAAAAAGTGTTATATGTGCAATGATTTATGTTATTTTAAAGTTTTTAACAGGAATTTAACTCAAAGATCCTTTCTTAAATCATAAGAGGGTTTAATCAGTGTTTGCGTCTGACTGTGTGACTGAATGTCAGAGGAAGTCTAGTTTACATGAAATGTTGATGAGATATGGTTGAAGATGGGTCATTTGTTGCATGTCTTCTCTCTGGGGCTCTCCTCCTCTGTGCCTCTCTATTGGCTCTGTCTGCTCGGTGTGGCGTGTAATCAATTACTTTTGCTGTCATTGCTAAAAGAACTCTACTCAATGGGGAAGACCACACTGTCTTTGTTCCAGCACGTGTGGACCCAAATAGTAGAGGGAACACCCACGGAGAACACACACACACACACACATAGACAAAAACCTTCTTTTTATTAGGCAGTTAGAGGGTTTCACATCATCTCTTTTGTATACAAAGAAAGTCAT
>NW_015158018.1:0-1199 GCF_000732505.1 Cyprinodon variegatus
TTTTTCTTTGTCTAAATGACCGTTTCAAACAAAATGACATTCTCCACATCTAGAATAAACTTTCTGGATGTATAGAAAATAGTTTCAGATCTCCATATTCCTAATATTACTGGTCAGCATTTTTATTATTTCAACTATTAATAAATGTTTTTCAGATATACATATATTTTCAGTCAAGTTAATACATTTCTGAGGGGTCAATTAATGGTCAAGATATATAAAACTTAATTCTTAAGAGTATAATTTATTATTTTTCCTTTCTAAAATTCAGTTTCTGGTAGAAAAATGTAATTTAGAAAATCTAATATTACAGTTCAGTCTAGGAGTTTGATTTTGATCAGGAAGAATCTTATTTTAGTGATCTATAAATGGAACAACAGAGAGGAGAGTGCTTTAAATAAATGTAAAAACGGCTTGCCATAGCCCACTTCTTATAAACCTTCACATTAACTTGAGCAACAATCTTCTCCATCTTCTCCTCAGCAGCTGTAGCGCTGTTTCTGTCTTTTAAACACATTCTCCTTTTTTATTTTATTCTTTTTTGCATTTCTGCATTAAATCTCTAGTTCCAGTGGGGTTAAATAGGCACTTCCTGTTGCATGTTGTCATGGTGACAAGGTGAATCGGCGCTCCATTGATCATTGCTTTACATGGTTGCTGAGCGCGTGTTAAACTCTGAGATGATTGAACTAATTGATAGCAGCCGCTGTGAAACTGAACCACATTCCTGACTTTAGGCTGGATTAATTTAGAGTTGAGGATTAGAGTTAAACCGGTTTGGTGAAACGGACCCCAGGTCTCAGGAACCTTCCTGACTGGATCAGAATCAGAACGTTTGCCGGTACCTTTATTCTGAAAGGGTTTCTGGTCGATCCTGGCACTTCCTGCCTCTTCATCAGACTTCAGGCTCTGCAGAGAAAACATGGAGCTTAGAGACTGAATCGGGGGGGCTGGGGGGGTCCTGAGCCGCTTTAGTTCTGCTGGGATGGACACTTACTAACCCCACCCCCACCCGCTGCTGTGGGAACCTGCCTGAGAGGAGGAGGAGGAAGAGAAGCTGACAGTCACTAAACAGAAACGTCTTCCTCTTCCAGCAGCCACATTCCTCACAATCCCACTTCCTGAGAAAACCTCAGAACCGCCCTCCTCCCCTCAGGTATTTAGCTGAACCCTCGCCCAGTCCCTCCACCCAAGTCTCT
>NW_015158019.1:0-1199 GCF_000732505.1 Cyprinodon variegatus
TTATTTTTTATTAAATCAAGGGGGGGAAAGGTCCCTGTTGCCGTGAGTAAGAGGTGTGCACTTTCATTCACCACATTAAACACGCTGAAAAGTTTCAGTTCTCTCTCTCAACAGTCCAAAGAAAGCCTGAGGATGTCAAGATGTGTTTTAATAAATTGTAGTTGAATTTTTGTTTTTTTTGCCAATTGTAAAGCCACTCCCCTTCTTCTTCCATGTAGCCAACTATATTCTTACTGTGGAAGATGGTGCAGTCAGAAAGATAGATGTCTTTTGTACATTGCTTGAATGGTCGAGAAAACTTCCCGTTGTTTTATTTTTTGTAAAATCCACACTATCTATCTGATCAACCTGGGGCAGTATTGCCTCTTGCATCCATGGGGCTTTATACAGTCTCATGATCTGTATAAGTGTTGAAAAATATTTGCAGATGTGATCACGGGAACAAAAAGCTGCTTAAAAATGTTATCTCTCAGCTGTTAGAAAGCACATTGTTGCTTTCGGTGCAGCAGCATGTTTAAGTCTTAATAAATTGGTGGAAAGCCTCATACAATCATTGAAGACACCTTATTTTGTAACATTAAGTGGTAAAGTATGTCACGTAAGGTTGTAAAGCTGAAATTCTTATCTTTTTATCAATATGAAACAGTATATTACATAATGTGTACAACTATCAAATAAACTGAACAGTTGATTTTTTAAATCAGTAAATTTTGTCAGATTTCTGCTCGATGGCATCTATTAATTCTTGATCTGCTAATCGCAAATCATCATAATAGTCATAAAAGGTATATATTAGAAGGGGTGTTTTTTAGTCTTTCTATTGATTTTTATTTATTTATAAGGATTTTCCATCTCTATATAGGTCACATTGTTACTAGATCATTTGCATTGACCAACACATGTATTTTGCCATCAGCTTTTTATGCAGACATATCTGATATTTTTTAAAAGAGTAAAATAGATTGATGTTTATTCAAGGGGTCATAGAATGATTATATACGGTATTTGGTGCTGGTTCTTAAGGTCTCTGAATAGGGTGTGTAACATTGGTTGGGCTGAAAATGCAAAGGTGGTTATAAGTCCCAGAATGAAACAACAGGTTTTCTTACTTTTATTGTATGCTCATGAGTATTTAGATGAGCTGTGTGTGATTGGTTGGTTTACAACGAGCGAAGCTGCTGAGCAAAGACGCATCATAG
>NW_015158020.1:0-1199 GCF_000732505.1 Cyprinodon variegatus
TCTATCTATCTATCTATCTATCTATCTATCTATCTATCTATCTATCTATCTATCTATCTATCTATCTATCTATCTATCTATCTATCTATCTATCCGTTCCTGTTTGGAGTGAGAATGTTTAGGATTTTAAGTGCAGCACTAACTGTGATACTTAACATCACCAAATGATGGCAGCAAGGATATATATTCCTAGATGCATCTGCACCCTGTACCTGTACCACTGTCTAGGCCTCTATTGCATACTAACCTTTAAAGTAAAGAGCATCTCGGTGCCAAATGAGGTGTTTAACAGTGATTCACAACATCTGATCCAAAAAGGATGCGAATTGTGAAAATGATTTCAGGACCTCACAGGTGGATGACTCCATAACCATAACTCTAATTGGCCAGGGCTAAATGGATAAAACCAGGTATAGGCCTATTATAACAAGACGACCACAGTCCATCAGGTTTATTGTTTATCCAAACACTTTTATCAAGCTCTGTCGAACAAATGTGCTTTTACTATTATGAAATGTCTGTCTACATTGATTTCCCATTAGGAGTTAATGATTAAGAGGATTTAAGAATTGGGAATCATGGAGGGGCACCAATTTTAAAGAGCCTCATATTCTGATATATAGACTATATCCTAGTTTTAAAAAGTATTTACATCAGTCTGCACATCGCGCTCATTCGGTGTCAGATTAGTACGATTAATTTTTCTGCTCAAGCTGCTTCAATGGGATGCGATTCCTTTCCCTGCGGGTTGAGGGGTCGCTGGGGGGGTGGTGGTTGCAAGGCTCGTGCCTGGCGCGTGGCACCTCATCCCATCTGTTGCACAGATCCAACTGACATAGAAACCGCGCGCCAATTTTACAGGAAGGGGAGGGGGGAATTCCCACGAGTGGTCTGGTACTTACATTTCCCCAGAGGAAGTGGGCAATAATAGACCTCTAACAGGCTTAATGTGCGTGAAACACAAGAAGCACCTGAACACAGAATAGAAAATGGCCTGAATTAGAGCAGACTGGGTTCTTTAAATAATAAGACACAAAATATGCAGAAATATTATCACAAGCTTAGTTGGATCTTTTGATTTTCCTAGCTTTTATTTAAATAAGGAGAAGGTGTTCGATTGTGTAGGGCTCCCAACATTTTTCCTACTTTGTTTCTTACATAAATTTCAGTTTTCTTTTTTTCATTTTTTTTTTTTTTTT
>NW_015158021.1:0-1199 GCF_000732505.1 Cyprinodon variegatus
ATTCACTGCAAAAAATCTGAATCTAGATAAGTCATTTTTTCTTAAAATAAGTGCATTTGTTCTTGAATTGAGGAGGTAAAAGAGACAGTTTGCCAATGGAACAAGACAATTTACACTTAAAATAAGAAAACACGATTGCATTGTCTTATTTCAAGTGCATTTGATAAAATTATCTTATTTTAAGAGTAAAAATACTCATTCCATTGGCAAACTATATCATTTACCTACTCAAATTAACAGTGAATACACTTAATTTAAGACATTTTTACTTATTTCTAGATCGTTTTTGCAGTGGATCTGCCAATGGAATGAGTATTTTTACTCTTAAAATAAGAAAATTAGATGAAATACACTTGAAATAAGGCAATGCGAATGATTTTTCTTATTCTGAATGTAAATTGTCTTGTTTCATTGGCAAAGTGTCTCACTTAGCTCCTCAATTCAAGACAAAATGCACTCATTTTAAGAAAAAACTATTTACACTGCAAAAACCATCTAGAAATTAGTAAAAATGTCTTAAATTAAGTGTATTCACCCTTAATTTGAGTAGGTAAATGAGATAATTTTCCAATGGAATGAGTATTTTTACTCTTAAAATAAGATAATTAGATAATATGCACTTGAAATAAGACAATGCAATTGTATTTTCTTATTTTAAGTGTTAATTGTCTTGTTCCATTGGCAAAATGTCTCTTTTACCTCCTCAATACAAGAACAAATGCACTTATTTTAAGAAAAAATGACTTATCTAGATTTAGATATTTTGCAGTGTAGATTTCTTTTTTTTTGTTTTTGCAGTGTACTTCATTACATAAAAGTAAAAAAAAAAACTTTGGCTACACTGGAAAAAAATCAAAATCTAAATAACTCATTTTTTCTTAAAACAAGTGCATTTGTTCTTGAATTGAGGAGATAAAAGAGACATTTTGCCAATGGAACAAGACAATTTACACTTAAAATAAGAAAATACAATTGCATTGTCTTATTTCAAGTGCATATTATCTAATTATCTTATTTTAAGAGTAAAATTACTAATTCCATTTGCAAACTATCTCATTTACCTGCTCAAATTAAGGGTAAATAAACTTAATTTAAGAAATATTAAGTTAAGAAATATTATTTCTAGATGGTTTTTCCAGTGCAGTTCATCTGTCTGTGACTTTTCTGGGTAAAATAGAGACAACCTGATGCTTTATGTG
>NW_015158022.1:0-1199 GCF_000732505.1 Cyprinodon variegatus
CATTGATTAGTCTAAAGACAGATATGAAATATTTTATATCTAATGACCAATCAAGAGAGTTATAATAAACAGATAAACAGGGAGTCAAGTAAAGAAGTACAAATACCTTGTTTGCAATATATTCTTGCTGGGCTAATTATTTCTTAGAAAACGCTTTACTTCTACTCTTATCTCTAATCTGTAATATCTACTACTTACATCTTTAGAGTAGAGTAGTGGATTATATTTTATTTCAGCTCATTTTCATTAAGACTCAACAGTGTTCGAAAAAAATCCGGTGGTAGGGACGTGCCGTATGGGGCCATAAGATGCAGCCTAAGGTTTAATCCATAATGGCATTTTTTGTACATTACTTTTAGTTTCATACTGTAAAGTTGAAGGTGGTTTCTGGCAGATTTATTAATTTAAAAAAGGCAACAGAAGCAAAAAATCTAAAAACATAAATCCTTGGGATCCACAAAAATACAGAAAACCAGAAAACTCACTTGAAGGGGAGGAAATGACAACAAACCAGCAAACAGTGCAGAAGATGCATATATGGGAGAGGGAAACAAAGACCAGGCTAATCAGCAGATTGGGAGCAGGTGTGAACAGAGGAGCCTAGAAGGGAGCTAGGGGAAAGGAGACTGACACAAGGGAGCAACAGAGGGCAAACAAGAAATACAGGTACCTAAGAACTCAAATACAACCAAAAATAACTAGAACACAAAGTGGAAATAAAACCAAGGAAAACTCAAAGATAAAACTTAAACAGAACCAAAATCATGACAAAAGGTATAGTGGAGGATGTTCTTTTTCCGGGTGGATCATTAAAATAAATGGTCCTCCTACTGTAATGTCAGTCATTCTGGTGATATGTTTACGTAAAGCCGTCCTACATGCTCGTCCCCATTTTAACTTACCGGTGGGGAGTTTGACATAATAGAGAAATTATAAATCTTATTTTGGAGAGTAGGCTTGTATGAGCGATGAAAACTTTTAAACAGAGCATGCATGAGGAGAAATGGGCTCATGCACGCTCTTGCACATGTTTAATAGGCATCCCCTCTCTGGAGCAGGTACAGGGTTATGTATGTGCATTTCTTTTTTTAAGTGGAGAGGGTGAGTCTTTTAAAAAATCTGAGAAAGTGCTACACTATAGCTTTAAGTAATTCTGAAAGTGGTTGCTTAATATTTTTACTTAAGGAAAAAGGTTGATA
>NW_015158023.1:0-1199 GCF_000732505.1 Cyprinodon variegatus
GGAGGGCCACCAAAAGTGACGACTCATGTGGGCTACATTCCGACTGATTCCTGAATGGGCATAAAACTTAGAAGAGTGAATCCAATTAATCACACGAGCTTGGATGGCGGAAGGTACATAAACTCTGTTGGGTGGTCTGGTTCCAGGATCAGGTTCAGTCTGTGGGGCCTATTTAATGAGATCCTCAATCTCCGAGGTTAATGCGGCAACTGAGCAGCTAGGAGGCAGGATGGGAGCAACCGACTCCTCAGATTTATACGGGGAAAATTGCCATGAAAGGGCGTCCGGTTTGACATTCCGAGAGCTAGGCCGGAAGGAAATAGAGAGGTTGAATCGAGAGAAAAAAAAGTGACCAGCGGGATTGGCGGGGGATTAGTCTTTTGGCGGATTGGATATAGGAGAGATTTTTGTGATCCGTCCAAACCTGAACCGGATGTGCAGCTCCCTCTAGCCAGTGTCTCCATTCCTCCAGACCCAACTTTATGACCAAAAGTTTGCGATCTCCAACGTCGCAATTTCTTTCCGCGGGAGAGTGTCTGCGAGAGAAAAAGGCACAGGGGTGTTACTTGCCGTCTGTGCCGGAAACTTGGGAGAGAACGGCTCCAACTCCAGAATCCGAGGCGTCTACCTCCACTACAAACTGTCTGGAGAAATCTGGCTGAGTGAGAACAGGAGCATTAGCAAAAAGTCTCTTTAGACGAGAAAAGGCTGCTTCCGCCTCTGGGGACCAAACAAAGGGAACCTTGGAGGAAGTCAGGGCAGTCAGAGGAAGAGCAGTTTGGCTGTAGTTGCGGATAAACCTGCAGTATAAATTAGCAAAGCCCAGAAAACGTTGGAGCTGCTTACGAGTCTCAGGTGTGGGCCAGTCCAGAAGTGCTTTAATTTTCTCCTCAGCAGGTTAATTAATTAATTAATTAATTAGTTCCTGGAGAGACTCAGGTTCATTAAGGGTGGCTAGTTCGTCCTTGATCGAATCGCTTAGAGCATGAACGAAAACCCCCTTAAGGGCTGTTTTATCCCAGCCTGAGGCAGCAGCCATAATGCGGAAATCAATGACGAATCAGAAACAGATCTGTGTCCTTGTTTTAATCTCAGTAGCTCACGAGAGGATAGCATCTTGTAAGTGTCTTGGTTGAATGTTAACTTGAATTCTTTGATAAACTGATTATATCTGCAGCCATAGTTAGAGGATGAGGAAA
>NW_015158024.1:0-1199 GCF_000732505.1 Cyprinodon variegatus
AATCTGATAACCTAGAACCGTGATTCCCAACCTTTTTTGACTCCTTTACCTCTTGGGCATTTCGTCTTACCATGAGTAGCCCTCTCATTTAAAAGTATTAATGATTTTCCAAAAGTGGCACAATAACTGATTGTAAAATAAAAAACTATTTTACTTAATCTTTGAATTTGACCATTTAATTCTTAGGCATTTATTTCTTTCAATCTCAATAAAAAAAAAAAAACAACTATGTTGCCTGGAAGTTAGTAAGGAAACCAAATAAATACAAAATAAAATCATAATATAAACCTGTTTATTAAACAGGAGTTCCTTTGAGTAACTCTCTTATAATTACATTTAAACTTGTTGAATTTGGATCAAAATACAGAAAACAACTGATAGTCAGACTGACTTTATTAGTTTTACTTTGTTTTCATCAAGACACCTGAGCTGTTTTGATGAGCTCCGATAGCTTTTGGTAAAAAACAGCTGATCTCCCAGACTGTTCTCTTCATCCAGTCTGTTCCTCTGCTTGGTTTGGAGGTGTGTCAGAGCTCAAACTCAAACATATAAGAAAAACTTACTTTTCGATTGATAAAAGCTTGTTTAATTTTCCACCTGAGTCCTCAGAACGTGAAACAGATCCCAGCCCTATTTTATTTTATTACCTAATAAGTAAAATATTTTCATGTATCCCTTTCAATGCACTCGTAGACCCCTAGGTGTACAAGTATCCCCCGGTTGAGAATCACTGATCTAGCATTAAATCCTTAAAAAATAAAAATAGGAAAATTAAATCATACATTAAATAAATGTATGACTTACGGTACTTTGTTCTGTAAAATGTTAGAAAAGACTTAACACAGTGATGTTACTCACACAGAGAACAATTATCAGCAGCAATTGGTATGAGAACATTAGACCCATCTAATATTAACAAATGGTAACAGAAACTTTAAAAAGCAGCAAAGTGTTGCTATTAGCAGACTAATATCAGGGATTTTAGATGCAGGCCAATATAATCCAATATTAGTTTTTTGGCTAATATCGTACCGATATCCAATATCGATATCAGATAGGAACTTCCCTCGTTATTTTTTGTGTCCAGATTGATTAATCTAAAATATCTTTGTTGTGTTAATGAGTCTTTTCCTCATACTTTCTTTTTTTCATGGAACAGAGAAATCGAGTCGATGTTTTACACCAGTTCAAGTCTTGTT
>NW_015158025.1:0-1199 GCF_000732505.1 Cyprinodon variegatus
ACACCCAAACCTTCTCTTTATGTCTGTCCTGGTCATTTTAAGCTGTTTTACTTACATATGACTCTTTCAGTTAAGGACTTTTCAGAAATTATAACTGATAGAAATTTCAAAATAAACCATTTATATTCTAATGGCTTACATCATTATTTTATTCACTTATTCGTGTAATATATGATATTTTTCTATTCTAATATATTTGCTTTCATTAACATTTGGTTCTAAACAACTTTTTTGTTTATAGATCTGGAAGCTTAGGGGCCATAAAAAGGGAAATACATTGATAAGAATAATAATGAGAGAGTGAAATGCATTGATGCAAAGAAGGTGGTTTTTAGATGCACATCCTCCTTTTTTCATTTATCCGTCAGTGTTTCGGCCTTTCATAGAGAGGATCGGTAAAGTGGCAGGTGGATAAAGAGAACACCTGCTCTCTTCATCTCTCTTTGCTTCTCTCTGTCCTGCTCTCTGTGCATGCAGCTCCTTTTTCCTCTCCCCTATTCATTCATCGAGCTGCGTCTCTCTCTTTTCTCAAGTCTCACCCGTTTTGTTGCTCCCGCTCTCAACCCCACTTCAGTGTTGCATTGATGCAGCCTGTCAAACATCTTTCACAGAAAAATATAAAGGAAGAAAAAGGAAATGCAGATGGATCTCAATTGCTTTTGTGTACGTGTGTGTTTGTGTGTAGTAGGTGGAGATCAGAGGCGCAGCGGCAGGAAGAGATAAAGGGAGGGGTGCATGTTATTTTCCTGCTCATAATAATTCTTTTTATTAGCCTTGTCTAATTAATTCAGCGCCTCCTCTCTCCCTCATCTCAGTGTTTCATTTCTAAGCCTTCCTTGATTCCTCCTTTTTTCTGTTATTATTCAAATTGACACCATGATTTTAGGATGGGTTGTCAATATTCAGGGCTCTGTCTAAGAAAAGAACATCTCATGTCACCATAGTAAGGAAAATATAGTAATACTACAAGCTGTCATGAAGTGGTGAATAGTATTCTTTCTCTCTCTCTGTACGTGTATCCCAAAGTACCAGGAGTAAATAAAAGTCTACATTATCACCAATAAATTGGGCATATTAATGCATCTTTACAGTTTTTAGTGTGTGTGGCCATCCATCCATCCATCCATCCATCCATCCATCCATCCATCCATCCATCCATCCATCCATCCATCCATCCATCCATCCATCCATCCATCCAT
>NW_015158026.1:0-1199 GCF_000732505.1 Cyprinodon variegatus
GAGTGAGATTTTGAAAGAATTTGGACAGGCAACCCTTGAAAGGGTTAGATAAGGATAGATGCAGTATTTAACTGAAACAAATGGGCATAATGTTGAATTTTTATAGCACTGTAAATTTTACTGAGTAACAACAAATGATCTGTAGTTATGTGGAAAAAATTTCAGGCAATATACATTATTTTCTATATTCTGGTGATTTTTACAGACCTGAAGTAAAGAAGAATGGGCCTCACTAAAACACTTGCATCTTAAATGTACTGTAAACTAAGAATTTCACAACTGTGTTTATTTATTATTCTATGCAGTCCAAGTAATAAAACCAATAGGGAACTAATAAGTTATTATTGGATTACTGACACTAACACAGGAATCACAGAAAATGAATCCTGTGGAAACTACACTGTATATTAATATTTAGTAATAGGTTAAGGAATAAAGATCTCAAGTTATTATCTTATTAGCTTTTTCTTTTACAATTGACAAAACAGCAACAAATTCAGACCTTTTAGGAGGCTTTAGATTCTATAAAAACTCACCATGATACAAGACAGCACTTCTTTGGATGTTTAAGTTTGGTTGATGTGATGTAAATTAAGTTTTTAAAAATATTCAATGGACCAAAATAAGAATAAATGAACAAGATCAGTAATAATAAAATAAGAACATACCTCTGGCTCCTCTTATATCAAAACTGAGTTGTTCTGCACATCCTATCTGGATGTAGCAGGTATTTTCTTTGGTGGCTGATCTTTTGAAATATAAAATGAAATGGTTCTTTTATTTGTGTGGCCCAACTTTGGGTTTGTGAGGCATACCTGAAAGCTTTAGCACTAGGAGTAGAGAAAACAAACCTTTTGATGTGATCCTGTTAGGATTCCAGTTTGTGTGGGTTGTTTTTGTGTTTTTTCTTCTCTTCACCACCAGATGGTGCCTGGTTCTCGTTGGGCCTCCTCGAACACCTGCAGCTTGTTGGGTCTTTACCAGAGGAGTATTTGAGCAGTGGGCTGTCACTACCTCAACGCCAGAGTGTTTGCCAGTATGGGGACTCTAGCCAAACTGAGATTAGCAGAGTCTAACCTTAGTCTTGTCTCTCTGAGTCTAAGCTTGTTTTTGTCTTTTTGTCTTATTATAAAGACTAGACAAAAAACATGTCCCAGGCTTCATATTATGAAGTATAGCTTTTCCCTGTTTGAGAGATT
>NW_015158027.1:0-1199 GCF_000732505.1 Cyprinodon variegatus
ATCTCTAAACTCCAGTTAACCCCTGAAGCCCGGAGGGTCTTAGGAGGAAATTCCCCTGAAGTTACATCTGTGAATTAAAGCAAGTTCAGCTCCCATACTATAAATTGGAAATACAATTGTTTGTATTTGTATGACAGAAATACATTGAGGAATATTTTTCAGGTGGAATCACTATTTTAAATGCCACCATGTCTGATTTATAGGTGATTAAACAAAAAAAAAAGAAAAACATTTAGCCTCACCAATACTTTTTCCAAAATAAACACCATGAAAGCCCAGTTGAACTCTAGATTCACCCTCAGACTTTATAGATCCACATTTTGACTATAAGTCAGGCACATTTGGACTGAAGTAGTTGAAGCATGTAGGTTCAAACGGGAATGTGAATGATTATAAAGTGCCAAAATTATGCAAAAATGCATTTCTTCCACTCATAAAAGGAAATCTGGTCAGGCAAATATGCTGGTTTCCATTATTGGAGACCTTCTGCATGAGGCAAAGCCTTTGTTCCTAAGATTTAGCCGTTGGTTCATTGAAATTTAGCAAGAATATCACCAAACTGAATAGAAAATAACAGAGCAAGCTTATGTAACGCATGCTGCTTACATCACCTGAAATGGTCACACAATGACCTCTGACCCCTCCTTGGAAAGGTCTGAGCCTCTAGTTTCCAATGATGGCGGCCATTAGGGGGCAGGTAGCACTGCTGCCTTGCAGCAAGAAGGTTCTGGGTTCAATTCCCGGCCCAGGGTCTTTCTGTATGGAGTTTGCATGTTCTCCCTGAGGAGAACCTGCGTGGGTTTTCTCCGGGTACTCTGGCTTCCTCCCACAGTCTAAAAACATGGCTTTTCTAAATTGTCCTTAGGTGTGAGTGTGTGTGTGAATGGTTGTTTGTCCTGTTTGTCTCTGTGTTGCCCTGCGATGGACTGGCGACCTGTCCAGGATAGACCCCGCCTCCTGCCCATTGACTGCTGGAGATAGGAACCAGCACCCCTCGCGACCCCAATTGGGACAAGTGTGTCAGATAATGGATGGATGGATTGCATTACTCCCACAGAGTCACACATTTCCGGTAGAATTTTAAATCTCATTTTATTTGTTTACACAGCTACGAAACAAAAAATATTTGTGAAAAAATAGTTTATCAAATCAAAAATATCAAATAGAAACATGTTTTGGAAATTTTAAAGGCCCATTTG
>NW_015158028.1:0-1199 GCF_000732505.1 Cyprinodon variegatus
TTTTTTTTACCTGATATCAATTTTATTTTACTCTTTCTCCTCACTCTTTCTAAATAAAGCTCAGATTGTGGTCAGATTAATTAATCTGGAAAATATCAAAGGAAACCAACTAATAAATAAAAATATCTCTAAGTCAGAAACTCTAAAACTAAGATTTTTCTATTTTTTATTTTATCCTAATTGATTCCCAAGAAAGTATCATTTACAAAAAACTTAGGTCACTAAATCACAAGATTAATTACAGCGTTTGAAATAAGGTGGACAAGAAGGCCATTGTATTATATTAGTCTAAATAAAAATAAGACGTTTCCCCGAGAAAGATTATAAAGCAAGAATGTCAAAGATGAAAAAACAACAATGAAAAACTTATAAAATAATAATGAAATATGGCTGACACAGGAGAGCGGATGGTGAAGGAAATTTAATGGAGTTAGGTCTCCATTAGGTCTATACAAATCTGCCACCACTGATAGAAATATTCAGTCTTGTGATTGAGAGGCTGTTATTCTTTCCATTTTCATTATGTTCTATTCGTCCAGTCTTCTAAAGTTGGTTTGTCTCATGATAACCGTTTTCTTGTAATGTTTTTCTTACTCGCTGTTAATAAAACAGTCATCAAATATTTATTTCTGTTTTAATAAAACTGGGATTTAACAGAGAAGCCAGTCAGACAGGAGAGAGACACACTGCAAAAAACATCTAAAGATGAGTACAAATGTCTTAAATGAAGTGTATTTATTCTTAAATCTGATTATCTGCCAATGGAATGACTGTTTTTACCCTTAAAATAAGATGATTAGACAATATGCACTTGAAATAAGAGAATAGTAGTTTTTTCTTTTTTTAAATGTAAATTGTTTTGTTTCATATGCAAAGTGTCTCACTTTCCTGCCAAGAAAAATGCCCTTATTTTAAGAAAAATTGACTTGCTTAGATTTCATTTATTTGTAATGGACCAGATCTGCTGGTCCTGCTGGTTGGTTAGCTTTAAAGCTAACTAGCAGCTGCTTCATTCAAACAGCCTGCTGTTTGAATGAAACAGGTTTAGCCTGCTGGCTATGGGTGGAACAGCAGGGTCGTAAGCTGGAGGTCAGGATCAGGAGCCTCTTTGTACTCAGGAGAAGCTCCTCTGTTGCTCCATCTTCCTGCAGTTTCAGGCGCTGATATCAGCTGTGCTGCTGCCATCAACACCTTTGTTT
>NW_015158029.1:0-1198 GCF_000732505.1 Cyprinodon variegatus
TAGGGTAAAAAAATACAAAGGAAGAATAAAACAGACAAAAATATAACATGCACATAAATAAATACTTAAAAATATAAGAAATTAAAAAATAAAGTTGAAGATTATAAAGAATACAAAAATAAGGTATTACAAAGGCAAATAAACAAAGAAGCTAATTAAAAGAGTTATATACATTTATGTTTCACTGTATAATTTAATTTCTACTTACATTAATTTTCTTTATTGTATTTTTGGTGGCAATAAATTGTATGCTTATTTATTTATTGAGCATTTATTTATTTCTGTATTTATTTTTAAATATGGCAGAGTTGGTCCTCCATACTTTAGAGGGTAATAAGCCACATCATTTCATTGAATGGTTTGTCCAGAAAATGTTTCTGTGGATCAGCTCCCATGTGAGTGCCATCTAGTGGAGGAATAAAGCATTGCATATCAGTTCTACCTGTTCCAGACACTTGTTGTGTATTTTTCTCTGATTTTAGCTTTAGATAAATTAAATTGATTTGAGATGATTACAGAAGCAAACAGTGACAGTGAATGCTGCAGGATAAATAAAATCTACCAGTAAAAGAAACATCAGATCTGTTCTCAGCACTTTGATCTGTTATGAATTAGTGGAACCTGCAGTTCTACTCCTCTGATTGGCTGCCTGGAGTTTAAAGTAGTTGGATCAGAAGAATTTGAGAAGAGTCCTGCTTAATGTGAGAAAACAGAGTGCCAGAAAGTGCTAAAAACTGCTTTTTCTCAAGACATTGAACACCACCTGATCGAAAAATCTGCATTCAATGACCAGAGAGAACATTGATTATTTATTTTCGGTGTTTAGTGACACCTCTTTAAATAGAGCATTAAACTGCCAGATGTTATGGCATTCTTTATGGCATGTGTGCTGCCTTTTGAGGTTAAACATTTTAAAGCAATAAGTTAGTTAAATTTCATCAGTTTGTTAGTAGATTTTAAAAAGTATATATTTTTGACCGTAACAAACAGCGTTGTAGTGAGCGCTCTGTACGTTAGCAGCAGCTATGTAACCTGCTCAGGTTGTTTTTCCTCCATTAACTGCTCAGCAGAGCTGAATTGATCACATCCAGCTAAGCAGTCAGCTGAAGTCAGATTGTCTAAAGTTTATAAACGTTTTGGCCTTGGAGAATATTTATCTGTTAGTATTATAAGGGGATGAATGTGTATTTTCATATTT
>NW_015158030.1:0-1198 GCF_000732505.1 Cyprinodon variegatus
TTTGTTTAAAGCAGCTTTTTGAGAGCAGAACCAATGCCGGTGTTTTACATTTCACCTTGATATTTTGAAACTGTATCAATTGGTGGAAAATGCTGTTGGAAGTGATTAGCGTTGTGATGAATACTGTTTCCTGGAATGTCAGTTTTTCTGAGGGAAGGCAGAGCCCACACCTGCTGCTTTCTTTAGGAGGGACGGTAGCAGGAAGCCTCTGATCAAATGTTCCTGATTCACTGCTTAGCAATGGTGACCAGACTCTATATGCATTTCAGATCTTTTCACGATACAATAATATAACAGTTAAGAAACTATTAAAACCTGCCATCAATGCATTGTTTCTTTTTTTTGAGTCTTTACAGTACTAGTGGCTTATTATTCTGACAGTATGCTGACAGTATAGGGTGTATGAGAGGGGGAGAGACATGCGGCAAAAGACTACAAGTCGGATTCAAACCATGTTAAAGGCTTACCCCCAGATTCCACATACTCCGTCAGCGCTCCGCCCTCTCCTGTACGTCATGTGGAGTACTTGTCACCATCCATGTACGTCTTCTCCAACCATCACCGTCAAAATACGTTGCCAAGCTATTTTTCGCTCCGCTCCAGCCAGGTTAAGATCCTCAATTGCAATCGCACCAAACAGGAAAAAGAACAGCGAGAAGATCCAGTTTGTCAAATTAAAATATATATAACAGATCGGTAACTACAAATTAGAGCTTCTAATTTTCAAACATTCTAATATATTCCAACAAACTAACACTGTTTATTCAAAACATTGGATGTAAACTATTGCTTCTTCAAGAAACCAAGAAGCAGATTTCTCATCTCCATCAAAATATTTAATTTATACTGAAATGCTTAAAGGTTGAATCAAATCCAGTCAAAACAAACTTCGTATTGCAGGAATGGAGTTTGGAAGTAGAGAACAAACATAGTTCATAAAAAAAGCAATTTTATATGATCCTAATTATCCCTGTTACAAAATCCAAACAAAAAGAAAATATTTGGACAGAAACTGCACATATGCTGGATGCTGATGGGGATTTCTTTAATATGTTATATTAAGTTCAGCGTTTATATCTGCATGTTTTGCTCCTATGAATTTAATAATGATATATTGCATGCTTTGCAGTCTGGAGCGCAGCTCTGCAAACACAAACACTGCTGCTTCGTTCTTTAAAACATATGAATCTATATTGGC
>NW_015158031.1:0-1198 GCF_000732505.1 Cyprinodon variegatus
AGATCAATCAATAAAGTTTTTATCTGTCTGTCTGTCTGTAACAGCTTTACATACAAAAATATTACACTCGGCAAAATATTACTGCAGCTGTTTTTACACCTCCTATAATTATTTAGACAACATTTAGGATGACTGCTGATGCACATCTGCTTTGGCTTTAGTCTCCTCAATAATTTACATTATTAAAAAGCAGCCAATGGTCTAACAAGCTTCCTTCTAACTGGTTATCTTCTCACTTGTATTAAGACACAGTGTCTCCTGTGATGTGACATCGCAGGAGACACTGTGCCCTCCGGGTTCGATAGGCAAAACACACCGGTCTTCAGCCGACCCAAATTGTGTGGCCACCCCCTTCAGAGAAGAGTGTGCTAACTGGTAAACAGACTGCATTATGCTGAGAGAGCCAAACGTAGTGTCTTTCAACGCGATCCCATCGGCTTTAAAGTAGATGAGGAAAAAAAATTTGTTGTTTTTTTTGCCTTTCCTTCTGCTGCCTCCAAATCTGGGCTGACCAACTTCAGTGGAGACAGCCTGAACTGCCGTAAGTTTTCAAATTAAAGCCCTGCAGAGTTTTGCATTGGCTCAATTCAAGTCCCTCCGAGAACTCCCCTTTGGACAGGTGAACTGGGTCTCTGAACCGAATCAGAAATCATCCCCTACAGTTATCTGAAAGAAGCTTTTTCATTTCAACTGCTGATGGTTTATATATACATTAGGCGGCCATCTTAGTAAAAATTTTTATGTTTCTTTCTCCGCACTCGGGGGCTGCTCATGGGTGAGTAGCACTGCTGCCTTGCAGCAAGAAGGTCCCGGGTTCCATTCTCATCTCGGGGTCTTTCTTAGATGGAGTTTACATATGTGGGTTCTCTACCTGTACCCTGGCTTCCTCCCACAGTTCAAAAACATGACTGTTAGGTTAATTGGCTCCTCTAAATTCTCCTTAGGTGTGAGTGTGTGAGGTGTGAGTGTGTGTGTGAATTGTCGTTTGTCCTGTTTTTTATCTGTGTTGCCCTGTGATGAACTGGCCACCTGTACAGGGTGTACCCGGCCTTTCACCCATAGACAGCTGAAGATGGGCACCAGCAACTCTGGCGACCCCAGCAGGGATTGGATGGATGGATGGATGGATGGATGGATGGATGGATGGATGGATGGATGGATGGATGGATGGATGGATGGATGGATGGATGGATGGATG
>NW_015158032.1:0-1198 GCF_000732505.1 Cyprinodon variegatus
AACCAGTATTTTCGCCCCTTCCCAAAATTACTTCAACGGAAGGTTTCCAGATGGATATGCGGAGCAAATCCATCTGGCGGAGTCAGGTTACAGAGAATACACTCAAAAGGGCTTTATTTACTAACAAATTTAGCAAAAAATTTGCAAAACACAGAAATAACAACGGATGCACCAATAGGACGCAGTCATTATCCTGATAAACTTGCAACCAGAGTTGCAGCAACCTCAGTCCTATGTTGTTTTCTAAAAGTAAGCTGGGGGCAGAAAGGTTTCAATCATTAGTTATACAGCATTTCTCATACAAATAAATGTGGAAGCATTAAAAAAAGAAAAAAAAACATCATTAAGGTCACGAGAGAGAAATAGACCACAAGAAGAGAAATAGAGATAAAACAATAATTACATGAAAACTTGAGGGGAAAATACAGATAAGTAGCTGTATATGTGTGTTGTGTCCCAATATTCTTTCCTTTGTGTGATGGCCTTTCTTAGAAGAAAGCATAAGTGTTGATCAGATATATAGGTAGAATAAAAACTCATAAGCAGCACTTTAAATATACAGAAGTACAGATAAACATAGAGACCCTATAATCTGGGAAATGTTTTTCTTGATGTCGAACTGCAGCTTGCAACTGCATTTTGCAATAACAGAGGTGGAGGCCTGGTCTCGTTAGGAAGAACAGAAAGTAGAGCAGTAATAATTTTTGGCATGTCTCACAGGAATGCATAGTGTTGCTTTGTACTGACAGACACCCTCTATCAGTGTACTTTATAGAATAAATCTAATTTTATGTTACATTTTTCATGTGATAGATGAAAAAAATCTGATCTAATACATAAAAAAAAACACTGCGTGCATCTCTGTCCGATTGTTTGGACCAATGAGTAAAATGGTTTACATGCAATGATTTTATCCCATATGTCTTATTGCACCATCGTTTGGGCCCAGGCCACAAAGTCTGTTTTAAAACCTTTACTCTCATTTCACAAGCAAGCATTAAAAATATTCGATAAAAACCGGTGAAGTGGCATCACTGCAAAATTATTAAAAAATACAATATGATGACATTCGAAAATTTTATAAATTTCTTATTTTTAAAAGCTATTTTTAAATGCTTTAATGGTCTTGCCCCTGAGGTAATCTGTAAATTTGTTTTAAAGTATGCAAATGAAGGAATCAGGACAAGAGCTGGAGCTA
>NW_015158033.1:0-1198 GCF_000732505.1 Cyprinodon variegatus
TAGAATTGAGTAGGACTACGTCAGGCTAGGTAATGACACCCGGTTACGCAGACTGAAGGTCAATAATATTAGTGTTGCTGCGGTGTGTAAGTTTGCCAAAACAATTTCGGACTCCATCATTTTCCCCTCCCTGATCCGACTAGTAAAGACCAGTTTAGCCGCATGTCATCATTCAATCGCTGGTTGTCTAGGTGTTGTCCTGAAAACGATGGGTTAAATCAATAATTGTCAATCTTTTAGTGGAAAGCCTGGATGGTGCAGCTCTTCTTTCTAGGAATCTGGCCGAATTTATTAATCCTCCAAAACCCTGACAACCTAGGGTGCAGACCAGGAAGCACAGTCATATTTTAAAGGGGTCATAGAATGCAAAACAGAGTTTACATTGTCATGGATGAATAACGATATTTCAGTGGGTGAAATGGATGTACAGAGAAGTTCAAACTCCATCGACACCTAACCTGACTCCACCAGATGGATTTGCTCCCCATATCCATCTGGAAACCTTCCATTGAAGTAATTTTGAGAAGGGGCGAAAATACTGGTTAGCTGATTTGCCTATGTTGGTGATAGACGGGCCAAATAAACCAATCAGGTCAACGAAGCATATGACGAAACAGAGCGACGACGAAGAGGAGCCAATTGATAGATCAAACTCTTGCCGAAACCAGTCGGGAGAAGAGCAAAAACATTTTTTTCTTTGAGAAAAGCCTCCAGAGCAGTGTTTTGCTCTTCTTTCAGTGAAGAAATGCTCTGTAATTCTGATAAAACTTGCTCGATAGCCACGCTAACACTAGTTTCATTGGCTGAAGCCGCCATGTTCTTTAGACTGAACTGTTGCGCTTCTCGTTGAGTCACACCTTAACCCGCTTCAAAGCCAACGCTGATTGGACGTTCGTTTGGTGAACGGCTCTAAATTTTCTTTAACAGAGAGTCTCCAGACTGATCTGCGAGTGAAAGCTTGAAAGCTTGCGAGATCAGGATGGTCTCACAAGGCTAATCAACACCTCCTTTCTCTGAAAATCTCACAATTCTAAACTTCCACCATGAAACGGTCGAATTCAGACGAAGCACCGAAATGAACTCAATTCGAGGATGCTGCCTTTTTTGGTTCTGGCCTGTACTTTTGTCACGCCCCGAAATTGACATACAGACCAGCCCAATGGTTCACTGGCCCAAGAGCATGAATAGAGGTAGATGT
>NW_015158034.1:0-1197 GCF_000732505.1 Cyprinodon variegatus
TAATCAGTTTAAACGCACACCAATCATCTAGTTATGACGAGAAAGCAGCTTTCATTAGCTTTAGATAATGAGAAAATTCACTAGTTTTCTAGAGAAAACCACCGTGAAAAAGTATCTGAGGGACACGACCGCTCGGGAAATCCGTATGTATGGACTATGAATGGTAGATATAAACGGAGAGTAATCTTAAGAGGCTATAAGATAAATACATCTCGAAGCTATATGCAGATTCCACAGGAAAGTATGGATATGGATTATATATATATATATATATAAAAAGTAAGTCCAAATAGTATTTGATCCCTTGCTGATTTTCTTCGTTTGCCCACTAATAAAGATGTGATCATTCTGCACGTTTAATGGTAGATGTATTCTAACATGGAGAGACAGAATATCAAAAAGAAAATCCTGAAAATAAATCTAAGGAATATATATTAATTAAGTTATATTTCATTGAGAGAAATAAGTATTTGATCCCTCAGTATGCATTAGGAGTTCTGCCTTTCACAGAGCAGTTAGACACTCCCAATCAGCTTGTTACCTGAACTGAAGCCACCTGTTCTCACTACTCACTTGTGTGAAAAACACCTGCTCACAGAATCAGACAATCTGACAGATTTCAAGTCTCCAACATGGGTAAGACCAAAGAGCTGTCTCAGGACCTCAGAGTCAGGATTGTTGACCTCCACAAAGCTGGAATTGGCTACAAAAAGATTAGCAAGGTGTTGGATGTGAAAGTAACAACTATTGGTGCAATTGTTAGAAAATTTAAAGAGTATAACATGACCATCAATAGACCTCGGCCTGGTGCTCCAAAGAAGATTTCACCTCGTGGGGTGACAATGCTCCTGAGAACGGTCAGAAATAATCCTGCAACCACTCGTCAGGAGTTGGTAAATGACCTGAAGGCAGCTGGGACCACAGTGTGCAAGGCAACACTTTGCGCAACAATGGGCTAACATCCTGCAGTGCCCGAAAGGTACCCCTGCTCAAAAAGGCACATGTGGAGGCGCGCCTTAAGTATGCCATTGATCACCTGAAAGATGAACCAAGTTATTGGGAGAAGGTTCTGTGGTCAGACAAGACCAAAATTGAACTTTTTGGCCTCAACTCTACCCGTCATGTGTGGAGGAAGAAAACGGGTCCAACCCGTTACTAGCATGGGGTACCTAATAAAGTGGCCGGTTAGTGTATACA
>NW_015158035.1:0-1197 GCF_000732505.1 Cyprinodon variegatus
TCCTGGATCGGACAGGGGAGCCCTGCATCGGGGACACTCTTGGCAGCTCAGGGCCACATCTTGATCCTGAATGGATCTGAACTGTCAAACCAGGTAAGTGACTCACTCGGACCACCATCTCCTGTCAGATGATTGTGGTCACTTACCTGTGTTTCTCCCTCCAGAGATTGGGCGGAGATCGGTCAGTGATCGGGCGCTTCCCGCTCCCTTCCTGCAGCCGCTGCGGTTCACAGTTCCACAGCTCCACATTTATGTTCTGTTTAAGTCTTTTTGTTTTATTAAATGTTTTGAACATTCCTATTGACTGTCTCACCCTGAATACTAGGTCCATCTGTCCTGTTTTATGACATTACCGCTGTGTTCGGAGTTCCTATGAGCTTGGTGTTAGTCCCTCCAGGCTAACGGCATTATCCGGTATTGATTAAGCCATGAAACTGTCAGGAGGATGGCAGAACAGTTATTTAAGTTGAGAAGGATCCATTTTGTTGTCCAGTGAGCGGACAATGGAGAGCAGGATAAGAAGTAGGGGTGGTCTGTGGGGATTTCTTCTTAGCTTTGCAGTTAGCCCACCTCTGCAGCCCCTCTTATGCAGCCTTTCAATTCTGTTTATTTACATAGCGCCAATTCACAACACATGTCATCTCAAGGCACTTTACAGTTCACCAGATCATACAGTCAGATTGAAATTTTTTATCTAAGGAAAAGCAGCTGATTGCATCGACTCATTGACTCCTCAGCAATCCCTCACACCAAGCACGTTTGTAGCGAAAGTGGAGAGGGAAAAACTCCCTTTTTACAGGAAGAAACCTCCAGCAGAACAAGACTCAGTGTGAGCGGCCATCTGCTGAGGCAGACTGGGGTTCAAGGAGACAGAAGCAGAGATACAAAAATCAACTGTAAAAGGCGGCCCCCTCCAGGAAACACACAGCCAGGCAGACGAGCTCCAAGTCAACTCCCATGTCAAAGGATGAAGAGAGCACATCCAGACAGTCACAGTCAGAGAAACAGGACTACACTGGAAAAAAGGCCGATCTCCAACATCTATAATCAAGGGTGTTGATGGCAGCAGCACAGCTGATATTTCTCTCCAGAATGGTGTCACAGCCAAACAGGAACAGACGAGGCAAAGCTACTATGAGAAAAAGCAGAGAGAGCATAACGTTAGAGATTGAACTAACAGATTGGGAGAATAGAGAT
>NW_015158036.1:0-1197 GCF_000732505.1 Cyprinodon variegatus
TCATGATTTAGTTGACAGACAGATGGTCTCATATTTGAAGCTAATATGGCTTGATATGCGCAGAAGCTCATGGTTGAGTCAATAACTGCAGGTCACCCAAGTCTTGTTATGTAACATTTTTTTTTCTTCTTTTTTTTTTTTCTTTTTTGGAACGTCAAAGGCATTATCACTGGAGTTGATCATTTGAATCAAAATGAAGATAGGGAGCTACCTGGTTATCTTCTAACAAAATACTTCAAAATCCAGTTAAAATTATAATGTCAGAACACTCTGTAAATAGGCTAGAGACATTCAACTATACTACTAAATGAAATAACACAGAAAACTACAGAAAATAAATGGTAAAAGTTAAAAGAAGTACAGAATTACAAATGAATTATAAGCAATTACATTTCTTAATGTCCATTTGTCCATGGCTCATAAATTTCGTCTGGTCTTAGTCTCCTTAACGAAAATCATTTTTTGTTTTCGTCGTATTTTTATTTTCTGGAAACAATTTTTGTGCGTCATCGGCACGGGAAAAAGGGGCTTTAACGAAATATTTTCGGCATCGTCCTGGTTGAAGAAATTAACACTGAGTCACAGGAACATCAAGCTGTTTAGAGATTGTCTTTCCTTTCTAATCTACCGAGACAGCTCTTTTCTTTGCTCCCTGTGGTCCATGTTGACTGTGGTACACACCATGTCACCAAACCTCACAGTGACGACCTGAGGCCCTATATATAGGCCCACTGACTGATTACAAGACTGCAGACACCTATGATGCTAATTAATGGACAGGCCTTGATTTAACATGTCCTTTTGGCCTTTCAGTCTTTTCTAGGGGACCATCATTTTTGGCCAGGCCTGTTACATAAGTTTATTTTCTTAATAATTCGTTGATGCATGGTTGAAAAGTAATGTATGACTTTCTTTGCTCATTTTCCAAGAAGATTAATTTTTTCTTTCTTATGTCAGGTTCAAATTATTATATTGTTGGTTTTTCTTTCATTAAATGAGGGGTATTAACAGTTTTGACCATACCTTTGTCTGCAGGTTTAAGAAAAAAGTATTATCTTCAGGAATTGGAAATTAGCCCAGATTAGCTCTTAAAGCTAACAAAGAACAATAACTTGGGAGAGTTGATTTTTCATATTGCATTAACCAGCCATCACTGAATAACGTCATATAGATGGCACATTTGGACTCCCAATATGG
>NW_015158037.1:0-1197 GCF_000732505.1 Cyprinodon variegatus
TTTCATTTTCTGTATCCTTCCTTGTGTGTGCTCTTCATCCTGTCTCCTCTTGTCTTTACCTCCTTCTGCTGACATCCTGCTTTTCTTTCCTTTCTCTGTTACCTACCTACCTTATCTACTTTCTCGTTCCTTCCTTCTTTCCTCACTCACTTACTCACTCACTTTCTTACTTACTCACTCACTTACTTACTTTCTTACTCAGTTTCTCACTTACTCACTCACTCACTAACTCACTCACTCACTTTCTCTCTCACTTACATACTCACTTGCTCACTTCCTTACTTACTCAGTTTGTCACTTACTTTCTCACTTACTCACTCACTCACTCACTCACTTTCTTTCTTATTCACTTACTCACTTACTCAGTTTCCTACTTACTCAGTTTCTCACTTTCTTACTTACTCACTTACTCACATACTCACTTTCTTACTTACTCGGTTTCTAACTTACTCACTGACTTACTCACTCACTCACTTACTCACTGACTCACTCACTTACTCACTGACTTACTCACTCACTCACTGACTTACTCACTCACTGACTTACTCACTCACTGACTTACTCACTGACTTACTCACTCACTTACTCACTTTCTTACTTACTCACTCACTCACATACTTTCTTACTTACTCAGTTACTCACTCACCCACTCACTCAATTACTCACTTTCTCACTTACTCACTCACTCACTTTCTCACTTACTTACTCACGTTCTTACTCGTTTACTCACTTACTCACTCACTCAATTTCTCACTTACTCACTTTCTTACTCGCTTACTCACTTTCTCACTCACTCACTCAATTTCTCACTCACTCACTCACTCACTTTCTCACTCACTCACTCACTCACTCACTCACTTTCTCACTCACTCTCTCACTCACTCACTTTCTCACTTACTTACTCACTCACTCACTTACTCACTGACTTACTCACTCACTCACTTACTCACTGACTTACTCACTCACTCACTTACTCACTGACTTACTCACTCACTCACTGACTTACTCACTCACTGACTTACTCACTCACTCACTTTCTCATTTACTTACTCACTTTCTTACTCGTTTACTCACTTACTCACTCACTCACTGACTTACTCACTCACTGACTTACTCACTGACTTACTCACTCACTCACTTTCTCACTCACTTACTCACTTTCTTACTCGTTTACTCACTTTCTCACTCACTCACTCA
>NW_015158038.1:0-1197 GCF_000732505.1 Cyprinodon variegatus
ATTTTGATGCATATAAGTAGAGGTTAAATGCAGTGAACAGCACTTTTTTACTTGGTATGATTAAAGGTGCTTTATAAATAAACTTTATTTACCTACTGTAGTACTTGCTGCACTCCCATAATGTCCACACCATGACTGTTTATGTTTCTTGCGATCTAAAATATATTTATACTGAGGAATTTCTGTTCATTGTAAGCAAGAAAAAAGTGTTGCTTCAGTTTTTTTGTATAGCACACAGCAATAGGTGAGGGAGGGGCAGAGTTGCACTCAACCTAGCACTCTTTGACATATGTTAAAAATAAGCTTGAATTTTCTTGCTGTTAAATCTACCCATGTTCTAAGTCCAGTAATCTGTCTGGTCTTATGACAGCCAGCATCTGAGTCTGTTAAAAGCAATAATCGACACACTGAAGTGTTAAATAGCATTTTGTACTTCGTATCGGCTAGTTTGTTTTTTCTCTTTGCACATGTTAATTTCAGCCAATAAAAGCTCTTATCCTGTTGGTTGTTTCTGTAGTATCTAATTACGCCATATAAGCTATATAGCCAAAGATTTGATTCCTCTTTAATGTTTTACCTACCTTTTCATACTTTGATAGTAATAACCTTCCTATACTTTTTTACATTGCAATTATAATAATGTTCCTGGAGAGAATTTGTTTTTGTATACTTTTACATGTAGATAAGTTTAAGAAGAGAAAAGCAGAGTTACTGATGTAAGCAGCTTTAAGTGTGTAGATCTTAGATGTCGATTTTTTAGGGGCATATCTGAAAGTAGTCCTATGGAGTGAACTGATCATCTACCCAACTGTAAACTGCCAACGGGAAATAGAAAATGGCCTGTACTATTTTCTTGCCATTTTATTACAGCTGGGATGCAAATCAGAATCAGAATAACTTTATTAATCCTTTGCAGGAAAATATTTTTCTTGCATTTACGGAAGAGAGAAAGACTGTAAGACTGGTAAGACTGTAAGAACAATAGAGCAAAATAAAATATAATAAGACAGAATAAAGTAAGTAAAATAGTTCAATTGAAACCCCCACAAATGCTGCTCAAACTGAGGGTCAACTTTGAAAAAAAAACTAATTACTTTAAATGGGAATAGCTTCTCCTTTTAGTTTTCTTAAGACATATTAGACTCAGCATAACCATTTCTATACATTTAGATATTTACAGCTTTCAATATGTTCCTG
>NW_015158039.1:0-1197 GCF_000732505.1 Cyprinodon variegatus
CGACTGGGGTTCAAGGAGACAGAAGCAGAGATACAAAAAGCAGCTGTAAAAGTAAATACACAGCCAGGCAGACGAGCTCCGGGCCAGCTCCCAGCCACAGTCAGAGAAACAAGACTACACTGAAAAACAGGCCGATTTCAACATCTAAAAACAAAGGTGGTGATGGCAGCAGCACAGCTGATATTTCACTACAGGATGGTGTCACAGCCAAACAGGAACAGACGAGGCAAAGCTACTATTAGAAAAAGAGAGAGCATAACGTTAGAGATTGAACTAACAGATTCTGCAGAGTGGGAGAATAGAGATGAATGAAGCAGAATGATCAAAAAGGGGTCCCTATGTCCTCCAGAAGTCTAAGCCTAGAGCAGCATAACTATAGAGATAGCTCAGGATAACCTGAGCCACCCTAACTATAAGCTTTAAGCCTACCCTTAAAAGTAGACAGGGTGTCTGCCTCACAGACTAAACTGGTAGTTGGTTCCACAGGAGAGGGTAACTTTCTCTCTTTATATGTGAGAAGGAGGATTTTAAATTCTATTCTGGATTTAACAGGCAGCCAATGAAGAGAAGCCAGGATAGGAGAGACATGATCTCTCTTTTAAATTTTCATCAGAACTCTGGCTGCAGCATTTTGGATCAGCTGAAGGCTTTTAACTACAGTTTGTGGACTTCCTGATAGTAAAGAATTACAATAGTCCAGCCTTGAAGTAACAAATGCATGGACTAGTTTCTCAGCATCACCCCTGGACAGGAGATTTCTAATGGAATTTAGGAATTGGGAAAAAGATGCCTTTTCTGAGATCCAAAAAAAAAAGCCCCTTATATCAACCTTGTGGACTTAAACTTCTACATCACCAAGAGGCCCAAACTGTCAGGTAGGGTAGAGGTTTTTGAGGACCCAGATGCAGAGATGATGAGGCAGTAGTGATGTTATGAGATTAGCCGAGGCTTCGAGGCGTGTGTCGAGTAATGGAGGGGCGTTTCCGTGAGGCGCGTATCAAGGTTTGCTTCATTTGGGGGAGGAGCCAAAATAGATGACGTACGAAGTCCTGCTACTCTGCCATACCACGCTACTGCTTCGGGAAGTGGTTCAGCTTGCAAGGCACTTCTTCAAGCATTTAAACAGCCCCAGTATTCAGTCAAGATGTGGAAGTTTGTAGGAGAGTTGCTGTCAGTTGGATAAAGTTTGGATATATA
>NW_015158040.1:0-1196 GCF_000732505.1 Cyprinodon variegatus
ACACACTTTATCATATTGTCATGATCTGGCCTGTTTGCTCCTCCTTAATTCCACCTGCCGTTTTCCTTCCCTGCCTCAATTATAATTTTTTCCTCTCACCTGTTTCCTCTGGTTTAAATTCAGTTCAGCCTGAGCATTCGATGCCAGATCATTATTTGTTCTTTCTGTTAGCCTGTCTGTTATTTTTATTTCATGGTTCATGTCCTGGATCCTAGCAGCCAGTGTAAAGAGGGTTTTGGTGTTTGTCTCATCTCCTGATCGTCCACTATTCCTCCCCCGCGGAGTCCTCTGTGTTTTTGGTTCAATATGTGGGGAGGTTCAGTTTTTATCCAAGTAAGCCTGGCTCCAGGGAGGAGACCAGTTTAAAGGTCCTGCATCAAGTTCTGGTTCCACGTCCTGTCTCGGCTACCCTCTTCCACTGAGCCTGCTCAGCTGCACCTGATCCTTTCTGCTCCTGTGCGTAACAATCTGGGTCAGGCTTTCGGACCCTGTCAGACTCTGAACCTGTCCCGGGGCTCTGTTATTGCCTGGAAGCCTGGATCCTGCCACCTGTTCTGTTCCTGCCTGATCTGTATCCCTGATCAGGATCGGCTTCCTGCAACCCCTCCGGAGCTGCAGCACAGGGACACTCTGGGTGACGTGAGCTGCGTCAGCTGTCAGCCCATCGGCTGGATTGCAACCCTCTCAAGGGGTATAAACTGAACTGCTAAACCAGGTAAGTGACTCACTGAGAACATCATCTTCAGTCAGATGATTGTGGTCACTTACCTGTGTTTCTCCCCTAGAGTGTCTGAGATTAGGCGGTGCCCCGCCCCCCTCCTGCAGTGTCCGTGAGCCACAGCTCAACTTCAGTTTTTGTTTTATTTTAATAAACTTTTTGAACTTTCCTACTGACTGTCTCTCCTTGAATACTGGGTCCATCTGTCCTCGTTTCATGACACGTATAGAAACATCTAAAAAATCTGAACAGTACTGTGAAGGTTTTAAGACATGCAGAGGCACAATGAGCCTGGTTCTGTTTCTGGTGCAGGTTTTTCTGTCCACTGTCACTACATGCATGTTTGATATGAGGGGATTGCTGCAGAGTCAACAATGCAATGAATGAATATTTACTGTTTCTACATCACAGTTATGCTGCTATAGGCTTAGACTGCTGGAGGACATAGGGACCCCTTTTTCATCATTCTGCTCCATTC
>NW_015158041.1:0-1196 GCF_000732505.1 Cyprinodon variegatus
GAGATATCAAAAAAGTACTCCAGAGTGTTGTTCAGCATGGGGGTGAGTAGAAAATGAAGGCTAATCATGTTTTGGGTGTACTATTCCTTTAAGGAATGCCAGATGTGATTTTTTATTTTTTTATTTTTTTTTGTGGTCTCTGATATAAAGTTAACTGCTGACACAAAACTTTGTTGTAGGATTTAAACCAGCCCAGTTCTGTATCAGAAAGGCTTATTAGTCTTCTTTTAAGCCAGATCTCTGAAGTAAATGATCAATTGTCCTGTCAATAGATTCTCCAACTGGAGCTGCAGATCTATGCTTTCTGTAACTACAAGCTACATTTTCACCAATGGCTTAAACAGAGCTGTGAGATATTAAAAGCTCAGGATATTGTTTTAGAAACTAGCACTGCTTTAAACTTCTCCAAAACCTTTTCCCTGACAGGTTTACTCAGCTGGTAAGTTTGGTAAATTGCGGAAGGATGAGCAGAATTTTATTTCGATTACAAAACAACAACAAAAATGTCATATTTCTTTTATTTGAAAAATAACTAATGTCTTATTCACATTACAATTTTTTTTCTGTAACGTCACAAACTGTGAGCTTTAAGAATTCTTTGTAAACTTAAAATTTGATAAACAGAACTTATTTTTTGAATTTTTTTACTGTAATGTCAATAAGGTCTACAATATGTTCCCTTAAAGATTTGCTGTTTTTATCTTTTTTGTCATATTTTCCATGGTTCTAGAGCTTTTAAGCCAAAACAGATCTGCTGTCCTGGATTATTAACAGGATATTTCTGTGCCTGCTTTTACACGCTTTGATCTGATTCCAGGTATTTGTTTTTATTCATTCACTTATCTCTCATACCACCTTAATCCTGTGCAGGGACACAACAGGGGGGCTTTTTCCAATCTCCTGCAAGCAACCTTTTACAACAGAGAGTAACCACACAAACTCACACCTATTGTCAGTTAAGACTTTCCAATAAACCGGAGTACCTGGAACTCAGGCATGCATGAAGAAAACGTGCAAACTAAACACAATAAGGCTCAGGCACAGCATTAAAGCCTGGTTGGTAATGGCTTATGAGCTGTGTTAATGGATTTATTTTCTGACAGGTTTATTTCTGTTTATTTGCGTTACTGGCTACCATCAGTAATAGTGCTTACTTTCCCAACTCTAGTGCCTTAGCATTTGCTACAGCTTTGCAC
>NW_015158042.1:0-1196 GCF_000732505.1 Cyprinodon variegatus
GAAATACGGTAAAAAACTGGCAGCTTTGGTTGCCAGAATTTTACCGTATTTTAGAAATACGGTAAAAAACTGGCAGTTTTGGTTGCCAGAATTTTACCGTATAAAAACGGTAAACTTCTGGCAACTCAGCTGCCAGTTTTTTACCGTAAAATGAGGCCGTTTTTTTTTACAGTGTAGCTACTGGCATACCTTTTAAAAAGCTATATCTTAGTGTTGAGTCTTTTAAAGTGTATTCATTAATCATGGATTTACATTAACCTGTTTTTGATGAGTGATTCATAATATTTCATTGTGTATTTAAAATCTGATGTGTCAGTACACTAATATTTTGCATCTTGGTCTCGTCTGATGATAGTTGACCCTCCAGCATCACCCCTAATATTAACAATATGCCTTTTCTCTGCCTATTGATTTGTCCTTACTGGTCATGTTCTACAACAGATTGTGAACACTGGTAAAATAAAACAGACGAAGCTTACTTTTATTGATTAGCTGTTTATATCAGCTGGTTTATTTCACGTTGATGATCAGTGTTGAAATATTCTACAAATTGTAATTAAGTAAAATATGCCACAGAAACACAAGTTTAAACAAAGCAAAATTATATCTGAGAAGATAAACCCAACATCCTCCTTTAGTATACATTCCCAACATAAATGTGACCCAGGTTATGTGAGCGTTATATTTCTTAGTTCAAACCATTGAAGAATTCAAACAGGTCGCTGTTTCTGGTAAAATCTTTTTACACCCATATAAAACAAAACATACTTCTGAAAAATGGATTAATTCCATACTTATAATTTTTTATGTTAGTATTTTGATGAGCATAATTAACCTAAGTGTTGTTGTTGTGAAGCTATTGTTAATATATGAAAAATTCAAATGTTTTGAATATTCCACTTTAGAGTGTTGCTGCTGCCACCGTCTGTATTAGAGAGGAAAAATAGTAGGGGTGGCTACAGGGGTGGCAAAGGATTGGGTAAGGGTGGCCATTGTCACCCCTGGCCCCCCTTCTAGCTCCGCCCCTGTTGCCCTCTTCTATCAGGAATACATTGCTATGCATTAGTATAAGCTGGCTCAGACTTTACACCAAAAGAAAAAGTATAATGTTTAATTAATGAAAATGAAATTGGCCTTCATCTGACTGAAAGACCTGTCTGTTCATTTGCACCGTATATCCTTTCGTTAGATTAATG
>NW_015158043.1:0-1196 GCF_000732505.1 Cyprinodon variegatus
CATCCATCCATCCATCCATCCATCCATCCATCCATCCATCCATCCATCCATCCATCCATCCATCCATCCATCCATCCATCCATCCATCCATTTCAGCTAGTAGAACCAACAGAGAAATCAGCCTAATTGTGAAAATAGTACAATTTAGAGGTAATAATGTTGCTTTTAGTTGATTCAGATTCAGATAAAAGGAAAAGAAAATTTCAAACCCTGCCATGTATTTCATTAGGTTTTCTTTTTATGCTTGAAGGATGTTTTGTTTCAGCATTGATAACAGGCAACTTTTCTCTCATCATTTCAAATAGCAGAGATAAGGTAAAATAATAGAGCAGCATTTATAGATGTTTTAAAATACTTTCAAAGTTTTTCACTTTCTTTGAAACAAGACCCCTTGCATCAAAAGCACCTTGATGTTAATGAAGTGATGTGGATAAGACTGCTTCCCCAGAGTTCGGTGGCAGTGGATCAACAGTGTTTGCAGGAGACTCAGACTTCAGACGAGACTCTTCAGATCTTATGGAGAGGTGAGGGTGTAAAGGGGGAGGATGATTACATGAAATAGTTGAGATGAGAATGAAACATTGAGATACAGAGATTATCATCAAAGGAAATCATGTGACCAGTTCGATCATTTCATCGGTAAAAATACAAGTTTAACATTTAGGGAGATTGTCAGTGTTTTAAACGGGTCATACCTTTCTCATAGATGCTTGTTAGTTTAACATTTGTAATAAATGTGAGCTGGGAATATCTGACTTGAGACGATGGAGGTAAAGCTCTGTTTTTATGCTAGTTATAGTCTAAGATTTGAAGAAGTATTATTATGATTGTAACTTTTTTTATGGGAATGAAATCAGTGCTTTGTGCAGCAAATTCAACAAAATTCACTTATTTTTGTAAGTTTTCACCAAAAAATGTGTTAAATACCTTTTGTTTTTCTTTAACATTTATGACTAAAAAATAATTTGATGAGCAGACTGACACCTAGGTGCTTCACCGCTGATGAACCTATTAGCCTGTAGCCTATTTTCCCTCAATGTACTTCAGATCTGAAGTTCAAATGCTATCCTGCAGATGTAATATCAGGCGTGTCAATGTTGAATTGATCCAACCTAGCAAACAATCGAGCGTTAAAGGTATTGTGGAGGATTTTCTAAAAATTTTTAAAAGACTCTTCACTTAAAAAAAAAAAAAAA
>NW_015158044.1:0-1195 GCF_000732505.1 Cyprinodon variegatus
ATAAAAGACACCTGTCAACACCCAAACAACCAGCATCCAACATCACCACCATGGGCAAGACCAAAGAGCTTTCTACAGACATCAGGGACAAGATTGTTGATCCACACAAGGCTGGGATGGGCTACAAGAGAATCAGAAAGCAGCTTGGAGAGAAAAGATCAACTGTCAGTGCAGTTATCAGGAAATGGAAGAAGCACCACACCACCGCCAACTTCCCTTGGTCTGGGCCTCCACACAAGATCTCGCCTCGTGGGGTGTCCCTGATCATGCGAACGGTGAGGAATCATCCCAAAACCACAAGGGGGGAACTGATGAATGAACTGAAGACAGCTGGGAACACAGTTACAAAATAAACGGTTGGTAACACACTATGCCATCATGGATTGAAATCCTGCAGCGCACTCAAGGTCCCCCTGCTCAAGAAGAAACATGTATAGGCCCGCATGAAGTTCACCATTCACCACCTGGACGACTCAGAAGAGGCCTGGAAGAAGGTGATGTGGTCAGATGGAACCAAAATAGAACTTTTTGGCCTCACTTAACTCGTCCTGATTGGAGGGCAAAGAACACAGAGTGCAACCCAAAGAACACCATCCCCACTGTCAAGCATGGTGGTGGCAACATCATGCTTTGGGGGTGCTTTTCAGCCAAGGGGACGGGACAACTCCATCGTATTGAGGGGAGGATGGACGGGGCCATGTATCATGAAATTCTGGACCAACATCTCCTTCCCTCAGTGAGAGAGCTGAAGATGGGTCGAGGATGGGTGTTTGAGCACGACAACGACCCTAAGCACACCGCCAATGCAACAAAAGAGTGGCTGAAGAAGAAGCACATCTAGGTTCTGGAGTGGCCTAGCCAGTCTCCAGACATGAATCCAATTGAAAATCTTTGGAGGGAGCTTAAAATTCGAGTTGCCAGGCGACAACCTCGGAACCTGAATGATTTGGCTGCAGGAAGGAGTGGGCCACATCCCTGCCGAAATGTGCACAAACCTTGTCACCAACTATAAAAACCGTTGGACATCTGTGCTGGCCAATAATGGCTTTTCTACAAAATATTAACAGGCTCTTTGTCCAGGGGGTCAAATACTTGTTTTTCCTCATCAGATGGTTATCAATTTCTATAAATTCATATGATGTGATTTTCTGGAATTTTCTTTGGGATTCTGTCTCTCACTGTTAGAATGTACATA
>NW_015158045.1:0-1195 GCF_000732505.1 Cyprinodon variegatus
TTGTTTTAAATTTGGGTCTTTTGCAAAGAAAAAAACATTCTGTTTTCAATTATCAGTGCAGTCAGCAGGTGAGCTAGAGTCCCTAATGCAAGTATATACCAATCCATTGAGACATTTGTTGTTCATTACCTATAAAAAAAAAAAATAAGCTCTGTGTTTACACCTCGAAGCTTTCTCTCCCCAGATCTTTTCCTGAGAAGAGATCACTCTGGAAAAAATCTTTTAAAATTACTTCATAATGTATATATATTAAATAACCATGAGACAACAGATTTTGACAGAAATTGTAGTCTTACTTAAATCAGAGAAGTTGCTTTAAAGGCACACTAGTCAAACTTTTTCAGTTAATTAATGTGTTCCATAACGTTTTGAATGATTAAATGAGTCATTTCAGGTTGAACAAAGGTATTCTCGGCCGCCCTGGTGGTCTGTGGGGGAAATACCGCACTTGCAATTTCAGGAGCCCTCGGCCCGCACCCACAAGCTCAGAAGTCTCGCAAGAGTCAGTCTTGCTTTACGGCGAGAACTGCTACACGCCCCCAGTTAAAAGCATGCTCGTTGCTAGCACAGTGGTGATAATTGTGCAGTTATCATGGCGGAACCAGCGAGAAAACAGTGAAAGCCCATGTCGGAGCAAGCAAGAAGGAGGAAAAGGGCTCTGGACAGAGAGAGGAGTCGTACACGGGTGAACATCGGGCAAGCTTTTTCCGACTGGCGAGAGCTAAAAGAAAAACAAGGCTGCAAGGCCTCGCGTTTCTGCTGATGCGATTGTAAGTAACATTGGAGTAGTTTCTCTCTCTCTGTGTGCATGTTTATACTTTCACTGTGTTAGTCATTGTTTGTACAGCCATAAAAAAAAAAAAAAAAGGCGTCTGGCTTGACGGAGAAACCACGAGAACAGCTGTGCATATTTACGACAGTGCACTTTTACGTTCCTCCTCTGGGGGGAGCCTCGCTGGAAAATCAACACCGGTTGCATAGTATACCTTTAAGTTACAGAAAGCAGCACTTACCAACCAGGCTCACTTCTCATTGAAGTTTTCCTGAATACAGTTAAAGAAGAATTTTATACAACTCCAGGATTCCTATCATCACATCATTACATCATACATGTTTCTGAATGAGGAGAGATCCAATTCTTCACCCTTATCAAAAATATTACACAATGTTCATAGATCAAATTAAATGCCCTCAT
>NW_015158046.1:0-1195 GCF_000732505.1 Cyprinodon variegatus
GTATTCCTAATTCAGTCCACTGTGTTTTACCATGTCTCTAACCTGGACAAAAACCTTGATTTGGTGTGCTCTTGTGTTTCCAGGGGTTATATACTGTACGCAGGGCCCAGTGCACTCTTGTTTCGATTTGTTTTTCTGCCTTGGATGAGCCCATTAATAGAACTGTTGCTGCTTTTGATGGTCACATTTTTGGCTAACTGCATGCCTCGTTGCATGCAGTTAGCCAAGCCTTTTAGCTAAACCAGGTCCTGGAAAAAGACAGAGTGTACTGTCTCCATCTGTTTTTGGACTGCTGTTTAATGTCTATTTTCGGCTGATTAGGTTCAAACAGTTTCACCTCCAGCTTCTCTTGGGAAGTTTGCTTTAAGGGACTTAACCCTCCGTGACTCGACTTTTCAATCAGCCGCACCACTACTGCCTCAGGGCGCAGCTCTCCTGCGCCCCGTCCTATACTTTTGTATGGCAGAGAAGCGACTGCGCATTTACAACTTTTAGCAAGAGTCTAGGGCCAAAGATTTTTGAGTACCAGGGCGGAAATATATCACCAATCCGATGAAAAACTAAACAGCTTTTCTCATCATTAAAGATTGAATATATTTTATATCGACACAAACTCAAATAATGTATCAGCACAGAAAAACCTTAAGGATAAAGACAACTCCCTGAACCTGACAACTCATTAATAGTAATAGGCATTGTAATACTCATGCCATATATTATATTTTATGTAAATATATATATATAAATATATATATATGATTAGAAGTATTTTTATAATTTAATTTTAATTCGTTTTTGTTTTGTCTTAATCAAGGTTGGGTGGGGCGGAGGCCTAGTGCTGCCACTGGTTTCTGAACCAGCTTTTTAATTATTAAGAAAATTGTTACAACCTTTTTTAGATGGCTAAACTATTGCCAAACCTGCAGGTTGAAGAATATTGATTATAGGGAACATTTCTTGCAACATAAATTCAGCTTTTAAACAAAAGATTATAAGGTCCTTTCTAAGGTTTTGCAATTTGCCATTATTCACAAGAAAACACATTGAACAGCAGAAGGCCTACCAAAATGTATATATACAGGTGCTGGTCATAAAATTAGAATTTCATGAAAAAGTAGATTGATTTCAGTAATTCCATTTAAAAAGTGAAACTTGTATATTATATTCATACATTACATACAAACTCATATATTTC
>NW_015158047.1:0-1195 GCF_000732505.1 Cyprinodon variegatus
GAAAAAACTGTTGCGGAACCTTCTGGACCTGCAATGGATGTTGCAAAGACTCTTCCCGGTGGGCAGAAGGCAGTACAGTCCATGGTGGGGGTGTGTGGGGTTGCTGATGATGTTACGGGATCATTAGATATAGCACTGGGATGAAATTGTCATGATCAGGTAGGTTTTACTAGCCCAGATGCAGAACTCACAGACACACAGGCAGGATAAAAGTCCAATTGTTTATTGGGTTACAGACTGGGTTCCTCCTGGGAGGCAGAGAGGACAAGGCAGGTTGGGTTCAGGTTTACAGATGTACAGGTTCAGGCTTACAGGTTTACAGGTTCAGGCAGGCAGGGTGGCTCAGGCTTGCTAACCATAACAAGAGTCTCCACCAGCTTAAGAAGGGAGAGCTTAATCATGAGCTGATGGGGATCAGCTGTGAGCGCTGAGCACCAGCTCCCAGGAAAGGATCCACGTCGCCCTCTGGTGGGCAAGCCTCTGGATCCCAACTGATAAACAGAAGCCCACAGAAAGGGATCCACGTCGCCCTCTGGAGGGCAAACCTCTGGATCCCAACAGAAGCCCACAGAAAGGGATCCACGTCGCCCTCTGGAGGGCAAACCTCTGGATCCCAACAGAAATGTTTTTTATGGAGGGAAGAGGAGCCCTGATGATACCCTCTGCTGTCCTCACCACTCTTCTCACCTTCTTCCAGTCTGAAGGGCTGCAGCCTCCACACCACACAGAGACAGCTGGTCAGAACGCTCTCTATGGTGCTTCTGGAGAAGGTCGTGAGGATGGGAGGGGGCAGGTGGGATCTCTTTATCCCCTGCAGGAAGTACAAGCGCTTCTGTATGCTTTTGACCAGTGAGGTGGTGTTCATAGTCCAGGTGAGGTTGTCTGTGATGTGCACCCCCAGGAATTTAGTGCTGCCGACCACCTCTACAGCTGAACTGTTGCTGAGCAGTGGAGTGTGGTTAGGTCGGTTCTTCCTGAAGTTGATGATGATCTCCTTCATCTTCTCCATGATCATGATCAGGCTGTTGTCTCTGTAGCAGCCCTCCAGCTGCTCCACCTCCTCTCTGCAGTCCCGGAATCCCTATAGAACCGGCTTCTCAAGTACCATTAGTTACTGTTTCGTAAAGCATGCTTATCCTCCCTGTGAGCACCTGATTCTTTGAGATGCTATTAACACTGGGATGACATCAACATA
>NW_015158048.1:0-1195 GCF_000732505.1 Cyprinodon variegatus
GTTGTAGGTCTATCCAATTGAGTGCAGAGGCATTTTTTTTCCTGGTTCGTTCGAAACACGCCCCATAATCACAGCTCTATGGAGCAGCATCAGACTCATTAATATGGTGTGCAGGTTGCAAACAAATTATTATGCTTTAAACATTTGTATTAGAAATAAATTTAAACAATAATTTGCGTCAAAGCCATAGAAATCAGTGGTGATAATTTGATAACTTAACCAGCGTGTCTCGGAATATGAATCCCAGAGGGAAAAAAAGGATGATAGCTGATGAGAAATGAGGATTCAAATAAGCCGACTCACTCGCTTTCATTATCAATGCTGAACGATTGCCTGCATTTTCTCTTTGTAATGAGAGGGTGTCAAAAAAAAAAAAAAGAAAAATTTAGAAAGGCATTTCCAGGGAAGGCTAAATCTGCAGCCCACCACCAAGCTGGGAAGGAGAGAAAAAGTGCGATTGCAGGATAAATTAGAGGAGCGCAAAGATAGATTTAAGAAGCGGATTGCTTTTCCAAACTCCACTACTGCTGCTAGTTTTGTTGCAAGGATGGAAAACCGTCCACAGATCCAACAGGCAGCGCTTTGATGCAGGTATCTGAACTTTCTTCCATTTTTTCCCCCAAATCCTAAAAATATTAATCAGACCAAGGAACGATGGTGACGGAGGATGTGGGATTTCGGGGTTAGAGAGCACAGCTCTGATGTCACTTCCTGCTTGGTTCCTCATGACTCAATAAACTCCTCCCAACAGAAACACGTCCACCATAGAAAGATTCCTTTATTGTGTTCCTATAATTTCATCGTTGAAAGAAAACTTAAACCGCGCAGTGAAGGTGGTGAAGCGGCACTTGGTGAAGCGACTGTTCCTCCGTCACCTCAGGCTGCTATGTGACATTTGCTTCAGGATAAACATTTAATTATCAATGCTTATTATATATTAAGCCCATATAGTCCTTTTCTATAGTGGGATAAAACACTTAGTTGTGTTGCCATACGAGGCTTTATATAAGGCTTTTACATTTTTGCGGCTCCAGACAGATTATTATTTTTCTTTTGGTCCAATATGGCTCTTTGAGCAGTTTGGGTTGCCAACCCCTGTACGAGACACATCTGCAATCAACAACAGTTATTGAAGATTTCCAGAGGACTTCACCATTGAAATTCACCAGAGCTATAGTGAAACTGACAATGCCCA
>NW_015158049.1:0-1195 GCF_000732505.1 Cyprinodon variegatus
TTAGGGGTGTGGCCTAATGACATTGACACCCTATATAAGATGTGCTTAATTATTAGGCAACGTCCTTTCCTTTGGCAGAATGGGTCAGAAAAGAGATTTGACAGACTCTGAAAAGTCAAAAATTGTCTGATGTCCTTCAGAGGGGTGCAGCAGTTTGGATATTGCCAAGACTTTGAAGCGGGATCATTGCACAATCAAGTGGTTCATGGTAAATAGCCAACAGGGGCGCAAGAAGCGTTTTGAAAAAATAAGATGCAAAATAACTCCACATGAATTGAGAAGGATGAAGCGTGAAGCTGCCAGGAAGCCATTGGCCACCAGTTGGGCCATATTTCAGAGCTGCAACATGTCTGGAGTGACAAGAGGCAGAAGGTGCTCAATACTCAGGGACGTGGCCAAGGTAAGGAAAGCTGAAAAAAGGCCACCTTTGAACAAAACACACAAGACAAAACGTCAAGATTGGGCCAAGAAATATCTGCAGACTGATTTCTCCAAGGTGTTTTGGTCTGATGAAATGAGAGCGAGTCTTGATGGGCCAGATGGATGAATGGGCACCAGGCTGGATCAGTAAAGGGCAGCAAGTTCCTTATCCACTCAGACGCCAGCAAGGTGGAGGTGGGGTACTGGTATGGGCTGGTACCATCAAAGATGAGCTTGTGGGACCGTTTCAGGTTGATGATGGAGTCAAGATCAACTCCCAGACCTTCTGCCAGTTTCTGGAAGACACCTTCTTCAAACAGCGATGCAAGAAGAAGTCGCCATCATTCAAGAAAAACATGATATTCATGCAGGACGATGCTCCGTCACACGCATCAGAATACACCACAGCGTGGCGGCCAGAAAAAGGTCTAGAAAGAGAAAAATAGTGACATGGCACCCTTGTTCACCTGATCTGATCCATGGAGAACCTGTGGTCCTTCATGAAATTTGAGATCTACAAGGAGGGAAAACAGTGTCTGGGAGGCTGTGGTGGCTGCTGCACGTAATGTGGATCGCAAACAGATCAAGACACTGACAGAATCTATTAGGGCTGAACGATTTTGGAAAATAATCTAATTGCGATTTTTTACTTTGATATTGCGATTTAATGCGATTTTTCTATCCTGGTTTAATTTCTCATGTCTTTTTAAACATATACAAACAAATCTGTTTCATAATAATCAGATTTATTTAAAGCACAGATTACAATAATAAA
>NW_015158050.1:0-1194 GCF_000732505.1 Cyprinodon variegatus
ATTATCCATAATTATATTCGATCTGAGTTAATGAAAATGCTCTCACCTGTTCTTTCAGCAGTTGACTGAAACATGAAGTCAATCAGCTTCTCTTCTTTAGTCTGACTATCTGTCACTTTACACTTTAAGATTTGAGGAAAGTCTGACTTCCAGTCATGGATTGATGTTGGAAACTTCACAGTAGCAGAGCAGGACTTTTCTGATTTCTGTATGTGTGAAAACCTTTTCTCCACATCCTCATACAGCCACTCTACTGTGTGTTTACAGGAGCTATATTCCCTCACCAAGCAGGTAAAGCTAATTGTATCTTTCTGTTGTCTTCCAGGCACTAAAGTAACAGACAAATGAAAAAGATAAAATATAATTTTATAATTTTTTTAGTTATGTTTCAAACTATGGTTGGACTATTTGTTTTGACAAGGATGAATATTGTTTATACTCACTATGATTAACAGACAGATTAATATTAAAGTCTGATCCTTGTTGGCCGTTCATAAACTGTCTGCAGGCATAACGACCATCTTCCTCCACTGAGACCTTCTTTATAACCAGAGAACAGTCTGCTGTAACACTCAGTCTGTCTGATTTAGCTGCTGCATCTTGGTGAATCTGTCCAGTTTCAAACAGTGTTACTGTTCGGTTCTTAGAAGTGAACAACCAGGTGATGGTTTCACAGTCATGATTAATATTTTCACAAGGCAAAGTGACTTCATGATCAACTCTGGCTGTCAAATGCAGATATTGTAGAACTGCCAAGAAAAAGAAAGGAAAGAATATCTGAAGTCAAATTAAATTATCTATATTTTTCATTGTTAACATGAGAATCATTGAAGCCTGACATATGTGGAAGAAAAGTAGATTGATTAGCAGATACAAAGTGGCTGTCCCAGATAAGATTAGTTTAAGCAAAAAAAGAAAACTGCTTTACTGTTTTTTTCTGAAAAATGATAGGAGATAAATACTCGCTGTAAAGAACAGACCGGAGATTTATAGAGTCTGATCCTTGTTGTCCATTTATAAATTGTCTGCATTCATAAACACCAGCCTCCTCCACTGAGACCTTCTTTATAACCAGAGAACAGTCTGCTGTAACACTCAGTCTGTCTGATATAGCTGCTGCATCTTGGTGAATCTGTCCAGCTTCAAACAGTTTTACTGTTTCGTTTGTAGGGTTGAAGAACCAGGTGATGCTTT
>NW_015158051.1:0-1194 GCF_000732505.1 Cyprinodon variegatus
AAAGCTATGCATGAACAGGAGCAAAGAATAGGGCTGTTTCCCCCCCAGACCTGAAACTGGTGTTGGAGTGGAGATAGAGGAAGTTGGTCAGTCTGTAGACTGCTGGTTAGCAAGACGGTCTACAGAGCTTTATGAGGAGATCCAGTGGACTGCGTGAGCTGATACTAGAGCTTCACTCAGGGACCTGGAAGATGGAAGCCCAGTTGGATAACACAGGTTAAGGAGACCTGTCTGTGATGAGCAAGCATGGAGTGACAGTGGAGAGGAAAAACTCCCTATTGGAAAGAAACCGCTGGCAGAACCAGGCTCAACATGGCGGTCTTCTGTCGGACCGGTTGAAAGCAAAGCACCTTGTGACGCAAACGCATGATAAGTTTGGGTGCGATGCGCCTGGTGCAATGAGCTGAGGGGCCATAATGCACCTGCTGCGATGAAAAAAGAGTGCCATAAGCTTTCCTGCGATGGGTTAAAAGCCAGATGTGCCTGAGGAAAAGAGCTGGGGGCCATAATGCACTGGCTATAATGAAAAAAGGTTGCCATGAAGTGCCGTGGGAATGGATAAAAGTGGGATGCATCTGCCACGATGGGTATGGGCACCATGGAGTGCCCGCCGCAATGCTGCCGCCATAAACGCCCACAATGAAAGGCGCTATGAGACGCCCATTACGATGCTAGAAGGAGGCATAGGTGATTGAAGATGGAAGGTGCCATGACACGCTCACCACACAGATGGAATGTGGCATAAAATGCCTGCCGTGATGCTGGCGCCATAAACACACACACTGATAGGTGCCATGAGGCAGCCACCGCGAAGATGGAAAGCGCCATAGTCACCCACTGCGAAGATGGAAGACGCCATAGTCACCCGCCGTGATGATGGAAGGTGCCCGCAAGCAATGGAAGGCGCCATGAGGCGTCCGCTGCGATGATAGAGGGCACATAATCGCATGCAGAACTGAATGAGGGCGCATGGATGCCTGTAGCGATTGAGAAAGGCTGCCAGAAACTTCTGCCCCGACAGATATAACACACCATGACGCTCCTGCAGAGATAGATGGAGGGCGCGATGAGCATTTGGAGCGATGGATGGAGGACTCCAAGCGCCTATAGCGATGGAAAAAAGGGTGCAATAAGCCAGTAGCGATGGAAAAAGGGGCACCTGCAGCGATAGAAAATGGTACTGTGAGCACCTGG
>NW_015158052.1:0-1194 GCF_000732505.1 Cyprinodon variegatus
AAAAAAAATACTCTACTTTTTACAGCTAATTTTAACAGTTTTTCTTAAATTCTAATTTAGATTTTATAGAAAACTGTAATTTCAACTTAAATTAAGTTAAAAAAAAAAGTAAAATTCCTAAATTCTGAATGTATATTGATCTATTAAGACATTTAGAATTTTAATGAAACCTAATTGAATAGAAATTTGACTTCATGCAGCTATCTTAATTTTTTTGAATCCCTTGGCATGTTTTTTTATTTCATGCTTTTCTGGGCCCCCATGAAAACACGCTGGCCCCCTCCTGGCCCCCCTGGTACATTTGGTCTAGAACCGCCACTGAAAGAAACTAAACTATCATCTGACGAAACGTTTTAATTCCTAAACTTCAGACATTAAATGTGAAGAATTGAGTCGTTCATTTAGGAACGTTTTAGCTTCCATCGCCTGTACCCCCCCCCCCCCACATTGTTCTCTGATATCATCCAAACAGGGCAGAAACAATAAAGTATTAAACTGTGTGTTTTAGCGTGTGGATGATAAGGCCTAATTAAAGCAGGCTGTGTCTGCATGTAGGACCTTATGTGACTGAACTTTTTAATTAAATCAGTTGACACCCATGGAGGAGTGTTACAGCAGAGGTTAATGAGACCTTCTGGACAGTGACTGAACACAATGAGTTTTTATTTATCCAGCGCTTCAGGATGGAAACGTGTCACTTTTCCCAGTGTCTAAGCTTCCAGTTTTATACCCTATCAGTCTGTCTTTTTATTAGACCCTGACTGCAGTTTGTAATTAACTTCCTGCCGAGAACGTGTTTGCTCTACGGCTGATGCCATAAAGACAGATATTAGCAAGCCACAAGTTCAACACATAAAACACTTTGAAATGCGACAGGAATAAACGCTCCGCCTGCCCTTAAAGGTGGTTTTACTATTCTATATTATACAGCAGATAAAGTCAGTTTGATCAGTGAGGAAGAAGCATTTATTGATTCATTCGGAGAACTTCTGACATTTTTTCATCTACAGTTACTCTGAAGTGCAGAACAGAAAAATATGATTAAATCTAAAACCAAAAGTTAAAATGGAATAGATGAAGACTAAAATGTTCAGTCTTATAGTTCTGCTGCTATAGGCTTAGACTGCTGGAGGACATAGGGACCCCTTTTTCATCATTCTGCTTCATTCTATCTCTATAGTTCTGCTGCTATAG
>NW_015158053.1:0-1194 GCF_000732505.1 Cyprinodon variegatus
GCCTTAAAGAGGACTTCCTGTCTCTGTCTCCAGCTTATTCGACCGTCCCCCCTCTGGATGGACCGGCCCGTCTTCCTGCCTCACTGGAACTACATCCCCCATGATGCTATGGGGCAGAACCAGGACAGAGGATCCCTGGAGCTGATTGGTTTTCCTGTTCTGCTGTGTCCCAGAGCTGAGCCGCCATTGGCTACAGACCCAGGAGGGGCGGAGCTTAACTGAGCGGTGCGCGTCAGAGAGGCTTCAGCTCTGCTGAGGACCAGGTGGGTCACATGACTTCTGACAGGAGACAGACATCATGGTTCTGATCCGGTAGAGTCGGGTATAACCAGCTGGTTCTGATCCAATAGTCGGGTAGAACCAGCTGGTTCTGATCTGGTAGAGTCAGGTAGAACCAGCTGGTTCTGATCCAGTAGAGTCGGGTAGAATCAGCTGGTTCTGATCTGGTAGGGTCGGGTAGAACCAGCTGGTTCTGATCTAGTAGGTTCGGGTAGAACCAGCTGGTTCTGATCCAGTAGAGTTGGGTAGAACCAGCTGGTTCTGATCCAGTAGAGTCGGGTAGAACCAGCTGGTTCTGATCTGGTAGGGTCGGGTAGAACCAGCTGGTTCTGATCCAGTAGAGTCGGGTAGGAGTGGCTGGTTCTAATCCGGTAGAGTCCGGTATAACCAGCTGGTTCTGATCCGGTAGAACCTGCTGGTTCTGATCAAATAGTCGGGTAGAACCAGCTGGTTCTGATCCAGTAGAGTCCAGTATAACCAGCTGGTTCTGATCCGGTAGAACCAGCTGGTTCTGATCCAGTAGAGTCGGGTAGGAGTGGCTGGTTCTGATCCGGTAGAGTCCGGTATAACCAGCTGGTTCTGATCTGGTATAACCTGCTGGTTCTGATCCAATAGTCGGGTAGAACCAGCTGGTTCTGATCTGGTAGAGTCGGGTAGGAGCGGCTGGTTCTGATCCGGTAGAGTCCGGTATAACCAGCCGGTTCTGATCCGGTAGAACCTGCTGGTTCTGATCCAATAGTCGGGTAGAACCAGCTGGTTCTGATCTGGTAGAGTCGGGTAGAACCAGCTGGTTCTGATCCAGTAGAGTCAGGTTGGAGTGGCTGGTTCTGATCCAGTAGAGTCGGGTAGGAGTGGCTGGTTCTGATCCGGTAGAGTCCGGTATAACCAGCTGGTTCTGATCCAGTAGAGTCGGGT
>NW_015158054.1:0-1194 GCF_000732505.1 Cyprinodon variegatus
TTCCTGCTACTCCAGGCCCACCCTTTCCTTACCTTCTTCCATATGGCAGCATGTTGGCACCTCAGACGTCGCTTGAGATTCGCTGTGTTCTTCCTGCCATTTTGAAGCCGCAGACTCTGTGGGGGCTTCTTTCCTGTGGTTTTGTCCTTTGCTTTGTAAACGAAATGTTTCCATACATCCAGGGGTTGTTTTCACCCAGCTCCTCCTACAAACCGTACACCGCTATCTGAGCCCCACACAATGACTGTGGAGTTGAGCTAGGAGTATAATTAGCCCTCTGCTACTACTGACTGAGCGGCGCGAGGCAATGTGGGACAGGCGCCATCTAGGGACAAACAGGGCAACAACGCGTAATCTTCTATGAAGCTCAAGAAACACTTATATTAATAATTACAAATTATAAACAGTTACATTTCTTAATGTCCATTCTTCAATGGCTCGTAAATTTCTTCTGGTCTTAGTCTCGTTAATGGCAATCATTTTGTTATTTTCGGCATGTTTTTATTTTCTGGAAACAATTTTCATGCATCATTGTCTCATCATCGTCACGGGAAAAAGGGGCGTTGACGGAATATTTTCATAATCGTCCTGGTTGACGAAATTAATACTGGTGGCAAATATCTTTTTTTAATCAGATATTATTTGGACTGTCATATATTGTTTATGAACACACGCCCTGCTAGCTGTTTGTTAGAACAATAAATGAAAGAGTGATTCGAGCTCTAATCATGGTCAAACAGTTAATTCTGCACATATATGGAATAAATTCACCACAACTTCTGTTCAAAATATGAGTTTATTACAAAAATCATTCAGCTCCTAATATTTCAGTTACAAACTCTTAACTAAAACTATTGAAACTCAACTGAACTAAACTACTTTGTACAAAGAGGAAGGGAAACATGGTTGAAAACCATATTAGAGTTTAAGACATGAGATGAATAAAACATTGTTTGGCCAAATAACAATTTATTAGATTATTTTCTTAATCAGGAACCAATAACCTTTTGTTCAATGATTAAATGAAAGATTCTTTACCCTCTTTGAAATAGCTAGCAGCGAATAGACATCAGGATTTCACTAAATGACTCTTGGTCAGACTTGGTAATGGAAATGTAATGAGCATCTGAGGAACACATGAACACTAATGTTATATCAGTGTTTAAACCCTTAGTGAAATAAAGCTTGTCCAAG
>NW_015158055.1:0-1194 GCF_000732505.1 Cyprinodon variegatus
TGCTAACTGTTTTTCAAAACAAAAACTCTGTATGTAATTTTACCTAAAATTAAATTAGAAATATGTATAATTCCTAAATTATGAATGTATATTGAACTAATATTCCAATGATAGTGTAACGGTAGAAAAGTGTGGTTAAAAAACAAAAAAAACTTTATTTTAGTTTTTTTACATGATGGTTACATTAGAGGACTAAGCTTTTATTTTGAAAAGGGTCCATAAACCGGAAGTTAGCAAGAAAACGTTGGAAGAGAAACTGATTAAAGGACAACGGAAAGTCATATAATAGTAAAGTTTAAAGCATCAGTCAATTGGGGAACAAGGTTTGTGTTAATTAGAAAATGTTAATTAATACAGAAAAGTGACCAATGTAATGAGCTAAGCATGGTGTATTAAATTGTAATTGTAAATTGTTTAAATTTGTAGCTCTTACGCTGGTTGGAGGCACAGACGGCTCAAATAAACCTTTCAACCACCAGTTCTGGCCTTTTCTAATTGCACTGGATGCTACTGTACACATAGCTTTATTTGATCTTTCAGATATTTATACAGGATTTTTATTTTGATTTTAATGATACTCCATATATATATATATATATATATATATATATATAAAACAGAGCTTTACAATTTTTGGATCCAGTCTGATGCTTTTTTTCCTCTTTCTGTGTGTTTTCTGGGCCTCATTGGCCATCTTAAGTCCACAAGGTTTCTGCATCTGTAGTGCAAACATTGCACTAACGTTCCCTTGTTCTTCATTTTCCATTTGCTTTTTACTGACTATTATTTTACTCTCACAGTAATACGGGACAAAATGCCTTCCTTTTCCACTAAATACGGGACAGATACTTCTATTTCTAAATATGGAAAGTTTTTTCGTTTTTCAAGGGACGGTTGGCAGCCCTAGTCCGGACCCATTTAGTGGCTTCTTTAAAAAGAAAAGACACTATGAATCTAGCATTTATCCCTCCGTGTTAGTGGAGAAGAAGCATGCTATTATCAGCTGGGAGAGCCGTGCTGCTTCCTCTACAATCACCTGCCTGAACTTATGGAGAAAAGGAACGTTTTCAGTTCCCATTATTGCAAATAAAAACCACATGTGCAAAGTTGTGACATATAGTGCCCTGAATTAAAAACAAGACACAGGCTGAATATTGTATATAATCCTGAATATGCATTTAATCATAACTTATT
>NW_015158056.1:0-1194 GCF_000732505.1 Cyprinodon variegatus
TTGTGACTACTGTGTATTCTATTTCATCTAAACATTACGAGTTGCTATAATCCATAAAAGAAATAACACCTGCTATTTATACCTGAAGTCAAAAATCAAAAACAGTAATAGCAAAGAAATATTAATAAAAGGAAAACCCTCACATTTTCTTTTTCAGTCGGCTGTGGCTAAGAATCAGAATTTTTGATAGCTTACAATCTTTGCTTGTCAATTTTTGACAGAGAGTGTTTAGTTTTATAAAAGAAAAAGGGTTTTTGTTGATAAAATATATTATATTTCAGAACTCAATATTGAGGTGTAAACGATGGTTACTTACATTTCTCAAGCTCCACAAATCAAAACATTCTCTCCTGTTTCTTTAAAGGACTGCAATCCGAAGTTTTTTCCTTTTTAAACGTAGATAATATTTAGTTTTTTAATTGTAGTAACTATGGTATTCTAGCATGAATAAAATTTATTGACTCGTGACTTCACTACCAGAAGATGTCATTAGTGAGGTATTACTATATTTGGACAAAAATGGCCGTTCCTGGACTCAGTGATTGCGATGAAAATTTATTTTATTTTTTTTACTTATTAATGCTAAATTCTTTAAATTACCTCAAACATATTAGTTTTAGGTATAAATAATGACCCATTGGTTATTCCTTGCTAATCTGACTTTTCTTTTAAGGGACAGCAAAGACTGGGCATGCATTCAGACAGAGCGGCAGCAGGAGCTACCAGGCAGCAAAGCTGGGAGAGGAAAAGTCCACTGCTGCAACAAAGCTGTATTGTAAATTATGAACATGTTATTCATATCGAATAATTGGTAGGGACAAGTAGGTCGGTCCAACATTTCGGTATGCCCCTATGGTCCCTATGCAAGCCTACGCCCATGCTTGCAGTTTTCTCATACTTGTTGTAGTTGTCATCATCTGCTTTTCTGGGTCCAGGTAGCTGGGGCAACTGTCCCATCAGAGACTTCCAAATTTCCCTCTCCTCAGATACCACCGTCAACTCGGCTGAGGGAATCTCAAGATGTTCCAGGGTCAGCCATGAAATATAGTCCCTCAGGCATGTCCTGAGCCATTCTTTGGGCCTCCTCACTGTAGGACATGTCTGAAACATGGGCGTAGGTTTGCATAGGGACCATAGGGACATGTCCCTACCAAAATTTTGAACCGACCTAATTGTTCCTACCAATAATTGGAT
>NW_015158057.1:0-1194 GCF_000732505.1 Cyprinodon variegatus
AGCTTTGCTGCTCTGGCTGTGCGGTGCAAAAGTGTGTCTGACGCCCGTTGGGTGGATCTACTCTAACCTTTCTTTGCCTTGCAGCTATATTTGCTGTGATCAGTGGGAATAATGTAGTTTTAATGTTTTTTAAGTGAGAAAGTCCACCTTAAAACTTAATCATTGCAGTCAGTTCATCCAGATTACAATCCCACCTTCCAATATTATTTCTGTTGGAGCTGCTTAGACCCCTACATACCAGCGGTACGCTGTCAGTAGGAATCCTATTCAACAGCAGCCTATGGCCGGGTCGCCTCCTCGCGGCTCACCGCAGCAGCTGGTAGGTGTTTTTCATCTAAATATTCTAAACTACAGGCACTAGGATAATAAAAGCGAACACATTCTGCCGGCAGATTTCTGCATTTTAAGTTAATTTATGAATCAATAAACTGTTTCAGAGGAGCGATCACAGCGCTCTGTGTCATCAGCGATGTGTCTGTCTCACGGCCAGCTCCCAGGTTTGATTAATACTTTGTAATAAATACATGAATAAAACACAATCATACTCAGTTTTGCTCTATTTTTAAATACGCAGTAGAGATATTTAAACGTAGTAGAGGACATGTACCTGTATATAAAACCCACGCCCTATAGTCCGGTGGCCTTATGTGTGTGTTAAATACAGTAATGGGACACATAACTGAGACTGCGCCTTTTAGTACAGTGCGCCTTATGGTCGTGAAAATACGGTATATTCAATTCCCAGCCAGCTGGGAATTCATATTATGTTCTGATATTTTAAGATATTTATTGCCCACCCTGGTAGGCGTGGTAAATATCTTATTTAATCAGATATTATTTAAGATGGATTATGTGTTTGGAAAACCAAGGTTTATCTGGAGGAATTTGGGATGTGATTAAATTAGCTTTTCATTTAGAGCAATTGGAATGTTTTCAAACCAATTCACAATGCAAATCCATGAGGTGAATAAAACATTATTTGGCCAAATATTAAATGGTTTGCTTAATATATAAAAAAAAAAAAATGGTTTGCTTAATCACTGTTGTCGGGAAATATGTATCTTTCTTCTATTATATATTAATTTCTCCTATTTACTCTCTATAAAAGTTTTCACTCAGTCTGTTTCTCTCTCAAGGCCACACCATTCCCTGCAGGATGGTGTTTCTAGACCAGACATTGCTTCTTCCCATAAC
>NW_015158058.1:0-1194 GCF_000732505.1 Cyprinodon variegatus
TATCAAAAAAGTACTCCAGAGTGTTGTTCAGCATGGGGGTGAGTAGAAAATGAAGGCTAATCATGTTTTGGGTGTACTATTCCTTTAAGGTGGTGGAGCTTCCGCAGGAACATGCAAACGGAGGGTTAGTGTTAAGGGCCATCACAGTCTTTTCACTGGAAGGGAACCTAGCCTCGTCAAAATTGAGGCCGTTTCTCAATATGTATACTTTTGCATTCTCATGTGCTCGTGTACTCGTAAAATGTGATCAGCCTAAGCCCTAGAACTGTTCCAATTCAAAAGAACAGCAGACAGAGAACGGACAAAGTCCCCGGATGTTGTTCTCGTCCCTCCCTCTTTACCCAGCATGCATCAGAGCAGACTTGTCCGAGAGTGACAGCTGTCCCAGCATGCACTGCGGCAGCAGCAGCTTCTAGGTTAGCGCTCAAAGAGCTCAGAGTATTCAGTTAAAAGTTAACTTCTCTGTTTTAAGATCATTTGAGGTGAGAACATTATACTTTTAAGTGTCACTATATGGCCCATTAATCGATTTAATGCATAATAAAAAAGGAGGCTAATGGCAGCCAGGGCTAACGTTAGCCCGTCTGCAGCAGCCCTCTCTCTGCATAGCCGTGTGTGAAGTACCGCTGGCTCTGGTGGCGAGTTTTGTTTTATTTGGCAAAATGTTCATTTGATTTGTGTTTTTATCTGAGTGTGTTCATTATTATTCCCCCACTAAATGAAAAGAAGTAAGAATTTATTATTCTCTAGAGACTATTCTCTAGAGAGGTGAAATGCAGCTCCAGACGAGCCGAGCATGTAGTGACATCACTCGTACACTTCTGCTCCAATTGACCCATATTTATGCTGCTTGTTTCCGGTTTTACCAAGTCCAGACTTTCCTGTGTTCTTCTTAAGAACATACTCGGCGAGGACACGAGTTCGTACTCGTGTTCTTCTGAATTGAGAAACATTACATTTGTAACACCTTAAATATGTAATTGCTCTTTATACGGTTGCAAAGTGGTAACTTTATAATATGCATGAAAATGTCATGATCTGGCCTGTTTGCTCCTCCCTAATTAGTAATTCCTTTCACCTGCTGTTTTCCCTCCCTGCCTCAATTACAATTTATTCCCCTCACCTGTTTTCTCTGGTTTATATTCAGTTCAGCCTGAGCATTCAGGGCCAGATCATTACTTGTCTTTCTGTTAG
>NW_015158059.1:0-1194 GCF_000732505.1 Cyprinodon variegatus
CCCCCCCCCATATAACACAAACCAACACATTAAAGAAAAGAAACTAGAGGATATGATAAAGATCTGTTGATCCATGGAAGATAAAAAATGATGTTTGGGGTTTTCCAGCCTTCCTGTCTCTGAGTTTAGGGACAGTTTCCCGTTTGCTGAAATCGTTGAGTTTTCGTGTCTGATTGGGGTCAAAGTTTAACTGGCACAGGGTGAGGAAACCAGTTCAACTTTCTGGGAGATATTTCCAAATGATTGAGGAAGTTTGAAAGAACATGATTGCTAATCTGAGCGATGAGTCAACGGGTTGACTCAACTAACCGGAATCTTAAGATCCTGTTTGCAAATAAAAACCGGATCTGAAATGATTCATTTATTAAGATTAAATGTTATTGATAATGACGTCGATAAATAAGTCAGCTTCACTCTGAAGAACCAGCAGGTGTCTCTCTGCTGCTTTTCATCTGATCTGTTTCTATTCTTATATGGAAATAGAGACGTTTGATATTAATGCATCAGAAAGAATGTCTCATTTCCTCAGATTGTTTTGCTTTTGATTGTTTAATTTTAGTTTACTGGTTCTTTTGTTATAATGTTATTAAAATATAAAAATAATAAACATTATTAAAACATCCTGACTGCAGAGCTGTTCCACTCTGGAGGAACAGAGATTGATCGACATATTCTTCTAAATATTTGGTTTTTATTAACTGAGTTGTTGTGTTAAACGTTTGCGTATCGCTGTTTGCTGAGCCTCCAGATGTTCCTACAAATAAAGACCCACTGAATCCTTGTGAGGAAATAGTTCCACCTTGTTTTATCTTCGATGTCTCAGAACAGAAAGACCCAGTAAGTTAGAGAGTGTTTAGCTAAAGGTACAGAGGAGGATCTTTTATTTCTGGGTGGATCATCTCAATCAGTGGTCCTCCTAACTGTCAATCATTCTGGGGATACGTTTAAGGCCGTCCTACGTGCTCGTCCCGTTAGCTAGCTTTTTCAGGCGTATATCTGTGTGAGCTACAGTTTTAAACAGTCATTGAAACTTTCTCACAGCGGTTCTTTGAAAATGGCCGAATCCTCCACAATACCTTTAGGAACAATGGATGGTTAGCGGATCTGCAGCAGCAGCAGGTAGGGCGTCCTCAGCAGAGGAGGCATAGATTAGTGACCATGGAAACCTGATGGAGGATGATCTGAATGCGTGAG
>NW_015158060.1:0-1194 GCF_000732505.1 Cyprinodon variegatus
TATATATATATATATATATATATATATATATATAATATAAACTATGGATTGGTCCAGCCAGGTGTTAAAAATGTCAGTGAGGACACCAGCCAGCTGACCTGCACACTCCTTGAACACCCATCCAGGTATGTTATCAAGGCCTTGGACCTTTCTTGGTGTTGACTCTCCTCAGAATTTTCCTCATTCAACTATTTCACTGCAGAGTGCCTCCTCTACCTGATATGGAACAGATTTCACTGCTGGAGTGCTGTTTAGTGCCTCAAACCTTCAACAGAAGTTTTTAGCTCATTCAGGAAGTCAGCATCATCTTTATGCCCGTATGCCTTGCCACATCCTCCCTTTTTTGCTGGCGTCATGGAAGAGATCCTGGATCTGTTGGGCTCTGGCTCGGGTAAGGCTGGCTCTCCAGGGAGCTGATGGAGGTGGAAGGAAAGAGAAAATGTCCTCATTCTCCCCATAAAAAATTTCAAAACGTTGTGATGCTTTAAGTTGGGAAGGATCAGATTTTTTTGTACTTAACAATCTTATTTTTCTCTCTTCTGTAAGCGCTTGCACCGCAAGAAGAACATTTCCTGCGCAATAATGCAATTCTGATTGTGATTAATGAAGCCCTTTGGCAGAATTCAAATGAGCCATTTTATTCTAGATTCATCTAGATTAAGATGCAATGAGGGATCTTCAGGACATCTGATTAAAATGCAAAAATATCAAGGGTGGATGCTCTGAAAATACATGTGATGGATTTTATCCTTACCCTGAAATCCCACATCCTCCATCACCACTCCGCCCCTCTGCTCTCCTGACCATCTGCGCAAAGCGAAGCCTACAGCTTCCGCTGTTCCTCCTATCCTGCTCTGCTCCGACTTCCTTGGAGTTTGAGGAGAGCATGGGCGGTATTATTTAATTCAAAGCAGCAAAACATGCGGAAATGAACCAGGGTTTGTGTGGATCATTAGAAATAATTAAAAGTCACTTCATAATTTCTTTTGATTCAGGCCTTAATTGGCACAAAAATAATTAAATGTTTATTGTGACATTTGAAATGCTTTATTAAAAAATGTTTATATAAACAATTTTGTCAGATATATTATATCGTGATTAATTTGCATGTAACTGCTTGCAGTTGATCATAATGCTTTTTTTGGAAAAGAAGCTTGAGGCAGATAAAAAGCTAGAGAAATATATATATATATA
>NW_015158061.1:0-1194 GCF_000732505.1 Cyprinodon variegatus
CTCGTTTCCTGATATAAAGTTATTGCTTGACATAATATGGCATTTCTGTGCTAGTACTGAAAATAACAGTGGACATAGTTAACTTATTTAGTGGAGTGATTCATAGTGGAATGATTATTATTTATTTAATCACCAGCCTCCCAAATCCATCAGTTTGGACCTGTCAAGGTCTCGCTGTGAGCATTTCACAATAAAAGCATTGCTGAAACAACAGGCTGCTGCTAAGTTGTTCTCTATACACAACTTTTGAATTGGCTTTCGAGTACACATATTTTTGGAAAAGCCCCAAAAGCACAAAAAAATAAATCCACTTTGGTTCGTCTAGATCTGCATCTGGATGACGGTCACATTCGGCGGTAGCTCTTTATAAGCATATCCATGCAGAGAGGACCGATACCAGGGAGTGGATGGAAGGTAAGGGAGGATAACAAGCAGTCCTTCTAGGGCTAAATTAAAACAGCTTTTTTTTAAAGCCACCTCAAAACCTGTACCGAGCATTCCTTATTCCTACCTTTTGTTAACATTATTTTCTCTATATTCCCTTTTTACTGAATAAAGCTTTGCCTCCGCTGCAATTATTTAACCTACGTCACAACTCCAAAGCAGTCCCTGATTGGTTGCTGTGTCGTAATTTCATAGAAAAGTTCAGCTTTTTCAACTACAGTGGTCACCAATCCAGTCTCTCAATGCAGTGCTGCTGTTTGGCAACACTTCAGTTCTTTCAAGTAGCACATGAGAGTGGAGTAATAAATGCCCTCACTGCCTGGGCTTCACCGCTGGCTATTTCAGCGCACAGTTTCATAGACATACTATGTAAATCCACTGCCTTGGTCTGAATGCACCTTTAACATGACATTATAACTATCAATATTTTGTATAAGTTATGGACATTTCTACTCCATCCTTCATTGCATTCTTGACTTAGCCCAAAAAGCTCAGCAAAGCTTTCGTAGATGCCATTCATTTTGGCAGGTTTTCAGTGTTTTAGTAGTTTGTTTCTGAGAAAAGGGACAAAATAACCATAATGAGTATGTGTTGTTTAATATAGACCTGGTACTCTTTTGTGTCACCTATGTTTTCCACAATATTATTTGATGAAAAACTATTAAGGATCATGACAATTGCAAAAGTAAGACAGACTTGGTACCAACTGCATCACAGAATATCTTTTCCTCTGGACATAAAATTGTAAAA
>NW_015158062.1:0-1194 GCF_000732505.1 Cyprinodon variegatus
TTAGTTCAATCTCTAACGTTCTGCTATCTCTGCTTTTTTTCATAGTAGCTTCATCTGGTCTGTTCCTGTTTGGCTGTGACTCCATCCAGGAGAGAAATATCAGCTGTGCTGCTGCCATCAACACCTTTGTTTATAGATTCTTTTTTTCAGTATAGTCCTGTTTCTCTGACTGTGACTAATACCCCATTTACACTACCCTTGAAAAACCGATCCATGCCGAGACCGGTCCGAGCTCGGATCAGTTAACCAGGTAGAGCTCGGTTCTGACGACCGTTTATACATCACGCTATCTCGACTCCCTGCCTCCTAGTGACGATCTGCGGTATTACTGCCAGTATTGAAGGAGGAAATCAAGCAGTTGGTGGCGGTAATTCCCAGAAAGTTGTTTGCCAACCGCCATAAAACACAAGAAGAAGAAGACGAAGAAGGAGGGAATCAAGCAAATCAAAATGGCGGCGCCCGTCACATGCAGTAAATTATGCTTGATTATTTTTGCTGTACTTCGGTGTTTGCGGAGGGTCGCACCACGCTGTTTTGAAGCCATTTTTTTTAAAATGTTGCGTGGAGAAGATTTTTATTGTTGTTTATAGTTGTTGCTCTTCTTCTGTTTTGTGTTGGTTGGCAAGCAACTTCCGGAGGGGCATTACCGCCAACTACTGGAATGGAGTGTGAATCGGGAGCCAGACAGAGATGACGCGTTCTGCTCATGCGCTCTTGTTATCAGAGAACCGAGCCAGGGAAAAACCGAGCTGAGCCCACCTCTGGAACTGATCTGCCGTTAGCGCGGTCCAGTTCAGTTTGCTTTCCATATACCGTAAATCCTCTAATATAGGCCGAGGCTTTTATTTCACTCAGGTACATCTTGGTACGAATACAGAACATTATTCAGACATCTTCCAGCAGCTGCAATTTTTCTGAACGACAATACAAAAAAAAAAAAAAGACACAGAGTGGAATCTTGGGCAAACTGACTTGCAAAACAAAGTTTTAAAAAAAATAATGGAACCTGTTCTTCCATCATAGCGAAATTTAATCTGAGGCAGTATCATATATTTCAAGGGAAATTCAACGAAGACCAACGAAAATCTGTAATTTTAACGCTGCCTGGTTACCAGACCTACCGGTAATCACATTTGTCTTTCAGATCAAAACGACTGTATAAGACAACTATGATGTCTGTGTAAGGGTGGGACT
>NW_015158063.1:0-1194 GCF_000732505.1 Cyprinodon variegatus
AGGACAAGCTAAGCAGTCAGATGGTCCTGAATGTGAGTTTAGAAATAATACGACATTTCTGGTTTAAAATGATGCCTTTAAAAACTGCAGGAAAAGAAAACATCTGCGGAGTGGCGGCCTAGTGGTTAGGGCACAGAGCTTGGAATCCTGAGGTTGCGTGTTTAAAACCCACTCCCAAGGAATTTTGATGGGTTAAATGCAGAAGTAAATTTATCCAATGTGAGATCAATAAAGTTCAGTTATTATTATATGTGCCACTAATATCGATATATAGTTATCAACTCTTCTTATGCTGCTATAACAACATTATGCAGAGTAATCTGAACGGCTGCTGCTGTGTTTATAAAATGATTGCAGTGTAGAGTTTCCATTAAATGTACTGGAACTAACTGGAGATTGAATGTTTAAACTCTATCCATCTATTTTCCTTCATGCTTATCCCAGCTGGTTTTGCTAAGGGTGCTGGTGCCTATCTCCAGCTGTCTATGGGCGAGAGGCTGCGTACACCCTGGACAGGTCGCCAGTCCGTCGCAGGCAACAGAGAGACGAAAAACCATTCACACACACACTCACACCTAGGGGGCAACAATAGCGTTGGATGTAGGAGTTTGCCCTGAAATCAAAAGATTGATGGTTCAAGCCCCGACTCCGACTTTCAGTGTCGTTGTGTCCTTGGGCAAGACACTTCACCTGCATTGCCTACTAATGGTGGTCAGAGGGCCCGGTGGCGCCAGTGTACGGCAGCCCCGCTTCTGTCAGTGAGCCCCAGCTGTGGCTACAATGCAGCTTTCCACCATCAGTGTGTGAGTGTGTGCGTGAATGGGTGAATGAATGTAGTGTAAAGCGCTTTGGTCAAGTTACCTTACCTGGAAAAAGGCGCTATATAAGTACATGCCATTTACCATTTTTACCTAAGGAGAATTTAGAGAAGCCAATTAACCTAACAGTCATGTTTTTGGTCTGTGGGAGGAAGCCGGAGTACCCTGAGAGAACCCATGAATGCACAGGGAGAACATGCAAACTCCATGCAGAAAGACCCCGGGCCGGGAATCAACCCTGCAACATTCTTGCTGCACGGCAGCAGTGCTACCCACTGCTTCACTGTGCAGCCCTGTATTAAATCCAACTATAAATATATATTTGATGTGTTATCAGGCTGGAATATATGCAGTAAAGTTTAATTAATTAAGACCA
>NW_015158064.1:0-1194 GCF_000732505.1 Cyprinodon variegatus
ATTGTCATTAAGAAGGTGCAAGTTTATCAAAGTTGTAGCTTGTGGAATGCTCCTTAATATTCTAGAGTTACAGCCCAGCTCCTAATTTTACCTTTTACCTTTTATTTAATTTAGCCTAATGTTCTGGGTCATGTTCACGATACAACATGAAGATTTGACTTACAGATAATAATTTGTCTATCCAGTTAAAAAGACAAATATAACAGAGGCATTTCCTTTTGGCATTTACCTTTCAACTGACATAAATTAACTGAAAATCATACAAGTGTCAAGGTTAATTTATACTTGTAGGGACCCAAATTTAGAGCTGAAGAGGCAGAGATAATTTCTTGCTAAATTTAATGAATTAAAAATACAGAGGCCATAATCGAGAACCGATTGACAAGAAACTCAGTAACCAAAAACTAGGAGCCATTAGGGATGAATAAACCAAAAGAATGACGCAATAAAGAGATTCTAGCAAACAGTAACTGTAGAGGAGGAGTATATATATATAAATATGCCAAACAGAACAATGAATGGTGTAATCAGCTGATTGAATCACAAAATATAACATGACAAAATTAGTTTGGCCATCAACACCTTTGTTTCTAGATGTTGGAGGTCGGCGTGTTTTCCAGTGTAGTCCTATTTCTCTGACTGTGACTAACTGGATGTGCTCTCCTCATCCTCTGACATGGGAGCTGGCTCGGAGCTCATCTGCCTGGCTGTGTGTTTCCTGGAAGGGGCCGCCTTTTACTGCTGCCTTTTGTATCTCTGCTTCTGTCTCCTTGAACCCCAGTCGGCCTCAGCAGATGGCCGTTAACACTGAGTCTGGTTCTGCTGGAGGTTTCTTCCTGTTAAAAGGGAGTTTTTCCTCTCCATTATCGCTACAAGCATTCTTTCGGCTCAATGCAATCAACTGGTTTTCCTTAGATAGAAAACTTTGAATCAATTTGACTGTATGATCTGGTTGAACTGTAAAGTGCCTTGAGATGACATGTGTTGTGAATTGGCACTATATAAATAATCTGAACTGAATAGAATTAATAAATTAAACAAATAAATAAATAGCTTTAACACCTCTGTGGCATTCAGGCCAATTGTTCTGATTGGAATTACTCTGAAAATGTAAAGGGGCCAATCACATCAGCATTCCAAAATTATTAATCACAGATCTGCTGATATCTGTAAGATGTTCCACCACTGCTCTGG
>NW_015158065.1:0-1194 GCF_000732505.1 Cyprinodon variegatus
CTGACTGTATATCCCTGTAATTATTACACACTGTAGCTTTAAAGGCTGCAATACTGGCAGGAGGTCAGATCCAAGCAGAGGAAGGCAGGATAATCTAGATTGAAGACAGAAGGCAGATCCAGGTTCAGTCCACAAGAAAGAGGTCAGGCAAACAGATCACAACAGAAAAGCAGGTTCAGAGGTCCAAAAGCAAAACGGGTCAGGATCAGGCAATCAGAACACAATCAGTTACACTAGAAAACTCTCACACCAAAAGCTCAAGAATAATCTGGCACGGATTGCTGGGACAGCACAGTTTAAATAGAAGCAGGAGCAGGTGGATCAGATGAGCAGTGATGAGAAACAGGTTAGACAGGTGAATAAAATGAGCAATTAAGCCAGCCACCAGCACCGAGATAATGTCATCAGCACATGCAATAATAGAAAGTTGTTTGAAAAAACTATTGTTCTACAAAGGTTTTTTTTTTTTTTAAGTGACTTGTAGATAGGCTGTTATAGTTCGTAAGATTTTACATCCAAGAAAGGCAGGATTCATTAAAAATTAGTAAAACGCTCCATTGTCTTTGGAAAGCATAAGTTCTACATCCAAGTGCAAGTCAAAATTGTGCTAATTTATTTTAGGGTTAATTTGGCTCAACAGAAGGTTCTGTGTAAAATAGAACAGACTAAAACCTCCAGGTAGGCCATTTATTTCCCCTGGTTTGGAGCTGGGCCTAGCAGAGGCCTTTGCCAGATTTTAGAAGGGGTCCACATTTTATCTAATTTCTTGTATAAAAACTCTGCCTCTGGACAGAAGTCTTCATTTGTCTTTCGCTGTGTGGGAAAGATAAAAGGGGTCAGTAAACCTGCAGTAGTCCTACATTAAGGCAGAAATGTATCTTTGAATGTTAAAGCAGTTACTCTACATAATGTTGGTTGAGGTATAACGTGTTTTCTTTATGTATGTTTTGGTTATGATAAACGTAAAAAACTGTAGCATTAAATTCTGCTTGAAATAGGCACCCCCATCAGTAACCCTGCAAGGACAAGCAACTATAGAGTTTGGATGGATGGATAGATGAAACTTGAATTTTTTGTAGGAGTTTTTCATATTTGCAGAGTTTAATTCAATTCAATTCAGTTTATTTATATAGCGCCAAATTCACAACACATGTCATCTCAAGGCACTTTACAGTTCAACCAGATCATACAGTC
>NW_015158066.1:0-1193 GCF_000732505.1 Cyprinodon variegatus
TACCCTCTACGCTAAACCTGGGGAACAATAATCTGCTCAGCTCGCAACACCTCATACCCCTCCCAGTCTGCTCATTCACCTATCTAATCTGACTCATGGGACGCCGAAATGGACTCAGACTGCCACCTAGTGGCTATAGTAGTCACATGTTTTTCACACAATTTGTGAAAAAAATGAAAGAAATGGAAGTGTCCATTTCCAACCAGTGCCCACTGTATTACAGCAAACAGCCTGACGGAGCAGAATTTCTCCTGCTCTGCTCCATTCAGACTCATCTGCTGGGATTTCTGATGCCAGTTTAGCAGAGCGCCAGACAGAGTTTGATCAACTAAAAAAGGAAGACTGGGACAGAAAAAAAACTCAGGTTTTAGTGCAAACTGTTCCCACCAGGACTTAACAAACAAGTCTGTCCATCAGCCACGTCCACTTCATATTTAAAGCCACACATGGAGTTAAAGCATCCAAGCTTTCTGTGGAAAGATCTGCTACTGAATGAGGAACAGAATAAATCATTTTGATCCAGATCTTTTCAGCAGAACCTGAATGTTCCTGAATGTTTCTGAAGTTTTGTGGAATTTGGCTAAACAAAGGCTTCACTGCACATCCAGTAAACCTGGACTGCATCCAGGATTTTCCATTTCTTTCTATATATTATCATCACACATTTAAAGGGGGAAATATGAGGTTCTATTGTGGAGGATTGTGGCTTCATTTACCAAATTAACTTACACTAGTTAATTTATACGTTTGTCAACTTAGTTCATTGCGTAAAAAGTGAACTATGAACTTTGAGCTTGTTCTTTTTTATTATAAACTGGAACAACATTGAATATGCTGATATTTCTCAGCTGATAAATGGTGTGGGCCTACAGTACGTCTGCATAACTTTCCAGGCTGCTATTGAAGGTTCTCTACTGGAGCACTGTAGTGATCGTCTCATCTTCTTTTACTCACTGCTTTTGCCACAAAACTTTGCCTCAGAGTCCAAAGAAAGTTAAAAAAAAAAAAAAGTTTATATGCTCATTAATATTTTGATTCCAATTTAATGTAGTAGCTGTTATATTCATGTTCGACCAGGCGTCTTGCATCTTGTATTGCTCCGATACTTTTATAAATGACTCTTTTCGATGGGACTCATAATTTATCCTCCTTTCTTTAGTTAGAATGTTAGAAAAGAATTCTGTCAAAGAATA
>NW_015158067.1:0-1193 GCF_000732505.1 Cyprinodon variegatus
TACCAAAGACCAGTTTTAGCCCGTGAGGCAGACATCCTGTCTACTTTTAATTTAAGGTTTAACACTTTCATTTTTAATAAAGCTTATAGTTAGAGTGGCTCAGTTTATCCTGAGCTACTTCTATAGTTATACTGCTATAGGCTTAGACTGCTGGAGGACATAGGGACCATTTTTAATCCCTGTGCTTCTTTCTATCTCTATTCTCCCATTCATCAGTATCTGTTAGTTGAACCTCTAACGTTATGCTTTCTCTGCTTTTTCTTGTCAGAGGAGCTTTATCTGGTCTGGTCCTGTCTGGCTGTGACTCCATCTTGGGGAAATATCAGCTGGGCTGCTGCTGCCATCAACATATTCAATTATAGATAATAAAGGTGGGCATGTTTTTAAGTGCTTAGTCCTATTTTTTTCTGTCAGGTTTATTCAATGATGATTATAAAATTAATGGGTGCTTATGAATCATTTATGCAAGGAGGATGCTGTACTGTGTCTTGTGATGCCGTCAGGAGACCATCCTGCCTTGTGATTCTGGTGGAGCATCCTGACTCTATGAACTGATCAATTGTTTTGTCAGAACAATACTCTGTTTGTATCCATGTGTTATGTTCTGTTAATAAAAGACGGCTGCAGGAGGGGATTCGGAGAAGGAAAGCTTGAATTTGGGTTGGACTTTTCCTTCCGCTCCTGCAGAAGCAGCTTGAATCTCTTTCCTCTGAAGACTCAATTTCTATTTATTTGCAAATCTAAATTTTCTGAATCCAACATTTTCCTACACAGATCCACCTCTGGAACCAGTTCACTTTGCTTTTTCTGAATTGGTGCGTCTATGTTCCCCTTGTATGTCTATATCTATATGCTTGAACCCAGTTGGCCTTGGAGGAAGTCTGGTCACACTAAGCCTGGTTCTGCTGAAGGTTTCTTTCTGTTAGAAGGTGTTTTGCAACTGCTACATACATGTTGAGTGTGAGGGATTACTGTCGAGTCAATGACACAATAAAAGCGAACTGATATCAGTAGGACTGTGCCCTGCAAGTCAGTGAATTGATGCAATAAGCTGGGTTACCTTGGATATAAACTTTTTTCACTATCTAACTCTTTCATCTGATTGAATTGTCCCTGTAAAGTGGCTTGGGATGACGTGTTGTGGATTAGTGCTATATGAATTAACTTAACTGAAATCTATTTATAAAAACTGA
>NW_015158068.1:0-1193 GCF_000732505.1 Cyprinodon variegatus
AAGATGTTTACAGCTATTTGTTCCTTCAGTTTTTAAACTGCTAATCATATTTAAAAGTTTGACTATGAAACATCTGTAAGTTAATAAATGCTCAAATGTCTTTCTGCAGGTGCCAACTGTAATCAACTGACTCCACATGAGAAGGAAGTTTCCAGTTTAGAGGAAACTTCTGTTACCCTGAGCTACAAGTTTTCTGGACAAGCAGCTGCTAATGATTATTTCTTCTGGTATCGACAATATCCTGGAAAACCTCCAGAGTTCCTGATCTCGTACTCTGGAACAGGACGCAAAATGTTGGATCCCGTTCCTGGTTTTTCTTTTAAAGTGAGTGATGATAAAACCCAGATGGACCTGCTGATCTCCTCTGCTGCACTGACAGATTCTGCTGTGTACTACTGTGCTCTGCAGCCCACAGTGACAGGAAACACCAGAACTCTGTACAAGAACCTGCAATAATCTACAACATTCACTAGAGGGACCCACACACTGTTAAAAAGCAGATTGTTGACTCATATGACTGATGACAAAGAAAACAGGGGAATGAGGCAATGAAGAGTAGAATCAGATCTTCTTTGGAAGCTACAAGCATGGTGGTGGTTTCATGTTAAGGGAAGGTTCTACTTCCTTTGGTTCTATTGCTCTTGCACATGATGTCACTGTACTTTACCATGACATGCTGCGCATTGCTGTCTTGGCTAAGGGGAAAGAAAAGTAATGTGGAATTTCTTTGATTATTATTTTTTACCTTTGTTCCCAACCAAACTGGGATAATTTCCTACCAAGACATGACTTTTGTTATAGGTATATGTTTTTTTTAATATTCAATCTAATAACCTGTCATATGATTTACGCCCCCCTGGTTGTTTGTTAGGAAATGACCAGGAAGCAGAGTTATAGTTTAAAACACCTCTCTGCAGCTTCTTTACTGTTACCCACTCATTACTTCATCCAGTGTCTTGCCCATTACCAAAATAAAATAAATAAGAAAAGAATCATAAAGCAGTAAATTATGATAATCAGGTAACATTTTTAAAATAACTGCAATTTAAAAAAAGTTAAAATGATTAAATGTGATTCACTTAACACGAGATCTTTTTCTTCAAAAAGTTAGTTAGTTGTTAAAGACTAGATTTGTGATAATCGCATTGATTTATGTTACTTGGCTGCAGCAAGAGGATTACGTGAGCATAAAT
>NW_015158069.1:0-1193 GCF_000732505.1 Cyprinodon variegatus
CAAACCAAGCTCTGCCTCCGCCAAGCCCTCAGCCTGCCGACAGCCTCTGGACCCTCAAGGTTCCCCCCCTCAGCCGCTAAGCTCTAACTCCAGAACAGGTACTGTCCTGCTCACTCACATCCTGCAAATTACCTGGACATCCACTAACTCCACTGTCCCCCTCTGCAGTGAACCCACTCGTGACCAGTCCTGGATCTGATTAACCCCTGGATCTGTTAATTCCTTGTACAGAAATATTCCAATAAACCTTTGAACTTTTCTCCTGCTTCAGTGTGTTCTGCATGTGGGTTAGAAACCTTAAGCCAAACATGACACAAAGAAAAACTCAACATCCAAAAGAAAAACACATAACAAAACCAGAACTCTAACAGAAGGCATTTTTGAGTTTACTTTGTAATATTGCCCATGATAATCTTCATTATTTAATTGTTGTTACCACAGCCACAATCCGATCTCACATCTCAGTAAATAGAAATCTTTTAATTCAAATGTATTAAGTTTATGCCTATAGAGCAAATTAAGAACACACCTTCTTAAGGCACTTTAGGGTCAATTCAATCCTCCACACAGACTGTTAAAACGTTTTCTGTATAAGGAATACCAGCAGATTGCATAGGATCATTGACTTTATTTAACATCAATGATGACACTCTGATACTTTTAAGTTTGAATAAAATTAACCTTTACTCATGCATTGTTTTACATTACATGCATTACTCTACAAGTACAAGGACAATTTAATAGAAAGGCCCATGAAATATATGTAAACATATAAGGACCGAAAGATTGTAGCTACGGTCAAAGCTTTCTAACACCTGACTAATTATGACGGGAAGATATTTAAAAGAGTAATAAAAAAAACCTTCCTGTTCCCAGGACTTCCAGGACAACTTGAAAATTGATCTATAGATGATACCACCTTTCAGAAGAGGAAGAATGAATGTCTCTGTGAACTCTCATATTTTAGGAAATGGTTTAACAATGAAACCAGGAGCAAAGCTTTGGAAAAAAATGAGTTAAATCAAGAATCTTTAAACTCTGTGGACCCATTAGAAGGGGTTGAGCTGAAAAACAAGCCATAGATGCAAAAATAAAAAACAATGAATGAATTAAAGGTCTGAAAGAAAATCACCAAACATGAAAGCTCATTTAATAAATGCATAAACCAAACTGAAAGAAGATGTGCTCCCAGT
>NW_015158070.1:0-1192 GCF_000732505.1 Cyprinodon variegatus
CTTGGATTTGAAATCATCATTTGACTTTACAAACTGACTGATCTTATCTATAGTGATATCAATAATATAAGGTTTATATCTGCTAAATAAAAAAATATATATATTCAATTTTATTGATATATACACAAGTAGTAGTAGATGTAGCATTTATTAGAGAACAACAAAGATGTTAAAAGTTTTTTTTATCAAAAAAAACTTTTCAAGTTCAAACTACTCTAGTCTTAAAAAAGCAAAATAAAACAAAAACAGTTTCTTCTCTCAATTGAAGTTTCAGAAAGGATAATATAGATAAGGTCAGGATCCTGAGGGGTGATTCATAAAACTGGCTCAATCACTAATGGCAGACTTAGCGATGAAGTCTTGCTTATATTCAGAGTGCGAAATACGGTAGGGTCTTTCTCTCCAACGGGCTCGTTGGAAAACTAATGGTCACTAAAATGTTTTTAAGCTCAACATGTCCAGTATTAAAATTCAAAACCTTTATTTACAAATATGTTCTGTTTTTTGCCAAGTGGAGCCAGCCAGTCCTGTTCAGGTAGGCAAATTAGCCATGTGCTTTTCCGCAGTTAATAACACGGGCAACGCGAAACAGATTGCGTGAAGACAGCAGGTCTTCACTCCTGTTTGTGGACCTCAACGGACCTCCTCTGGACAAATTCGACCCATTTCCATTCGTTAGAAACTGAATTAAAGCAGGACATGTGCGTGCACGAAAGAAAGAGACAGACAGAGAGACAGACAGACGGACAGTCTTTGTGCGTGTGTGTTTTCATAGACTGACTGTTCAGGCTCTTGCCCGCTCCACCAGATTCACAGAAGGTTTCATTCACCAAGCTGTCAGGAAGCTGAGCCCCCCTCAGAAAAATAAAATTAAAATCACTCCGGACAAACTGACTTCTGCACTACTATCATTACTATATTTATTTACTGTTCTTTTGCACTGTTACTGTTACAAATACTAATTGATAATAATAATAATATTAATAATAGTAATAATTATTATTATTTTTCTGCTGCCATTACCATCTGCCTTTTTGCACTAGTATAAGTATTGCATATTTTACATTATTGTACATTTTATATTTTATTGTGAAATTGAATGTTTAAATTTTAGTATTAGGAACTGATCTCATCTGTTGTGCCTTTATCTGTTTCACTGTTGGTGAATGAGAAACGCCCTCTCGAGTCCTTG
>NW_015158071.1:0-1192 GCF_000732505.1 Cyprinodon variegatus
TTCTAGGAACCACTAGTAAACCTGCAGATTGAGAACAAAGTGCTTTGTTAAGGACATAAGGAATAATAACATCTCTGATATAAGATGGGGCTTGGCCATTTAAGGCTTTATATGTGAGAAGGAGGATTTTAAATTCCATTCTAGATTTAACAGGAAGCCAATGAAGAGAAGCCAGGACAGGAGAGATATGATCTCTCTTTTTCATTTTCATCAGAAATCTTGCTGCAGCATTTTGGATCAGCTGAAGGCTTTAAACTACAGTTTGTGGACTTCCTGGTAGTAAACAATTACAGTAGTGCAGCCTTGAAGTAACAAATGCATGTACTAGTTTCTGAGCATCATTGACTGACATCAATTTAATCCCATCCAGATGAAGGGACAGACTAATCAGATTCTTTTTCAGACTCTGGTCCAAAGACTATAATTTCTATATAAGTTCATTTTATTTCTCATTAATGTACACTCAGCACCCCATCTTATAAGAAAAGAACAGAAAAGTCAAACATTTTACAAGTTTATTAAAAAAAAGAAAAGCTGAAAACAAATCATCATAAGTATTCAGACCCTTTGCTGTGACACATATCTAACTCACAAGCTTCCAATTTCTTCTGATCATCCTCAAGATGGTTCTGCTCTTTCATTGGAGTCCATCTGTGTTTAATTATAATCTTTAAATGGTAATGGCCATCCAGCCAAAACTGAGCAATCTTGGGAAGACAGCCTTGTTGAGAGAGGTAAAGAATAACTCAAAGATCTTGGTGACTGCGGTCCAGATATGCAGTAAGGAGATGGGTGAAAGTTCCACAAATTCAACTATCAATGCAGCCCTCCATTAGTCAGGACTTTATTTAGCCTTATGTAAACCTCTCCTCAGTGCAACATAAAAAAAAAAGCCCGCATAAATTTTGTGGTCTAATGTGACCAAGATTTACCTTATTGCATTAATTCTAAGCAGTATGTGTTGAGAAAATCAGGCACTGTTAATCACCTGCCCAATACAATCCTAACAGTGAAATATGGTGCTGGCATCATCATGCTATGGGGGTGTTTTTCAGCTGCAGGGACAGGGCGACTGGTTGCAATTGAAAGAAAGATGAATGCTGCCAAGTACAGAGATATCCTGGAAGAAAACCTCTTCCTTATTGCTCAAGACCTCAGAATGGGCAGAAGGTTCACCTTCCAACAAGACGAT
>NW_015158072.1:0-1192 GCF_000732505.1 Cyprinodon variegatus
TAAGTTATTGCGAGCAAGATACATCAACTAATCAAAGTGAAATAAAATATCTTTAAACGTATTTGTTGACGTTCCCGTCCACTTGGTGGCAGTATAGAGCTGCTAGTTTTGGAAATCTCGCTACAAGAGGGATAGAAGAAGAAGTGATTTGGGAGTAAAAGCAATAGAAGAAGAAGATAAGGGAAGCGGAACAAGAAATCAGCTGTCAAAAACGTAGTGTAAATGTAAACATCGGCTTAAAATAAGGTATTGTTTTGTTGAAGTAAAGTATATTTATTCCAACTGTTACTGCATATTTGCATGTATTATACCGGGAAAACATTTAGAGGCTGCGTTAAGCACAGGTCTTTTTTTGAATGTCAAGGCAGTAACAGTTTATAGAAGTGCGTTATTCCGCAACATGCTAACATGGCTAGGAAGCTAACTAGGAAGACAACAAAGCCAAGTTTACATTCTAATGCCTGATTAGTTTATACAGTGGGGAAGAATTATGTGCCTTTCGCTCTGTAAGACCTATTTAGTTGTTCGTAAGCTTTAATTTGAGCATGTTTTTAGAAGTCATTTTGGCTAACGTTAGCGAAATCAACTTAATGTTCTTGTTAAAACTGTTGATAGCTAACCGAAACCCTAGGCTAACTTAAGCTGCCCAGATAATACGTAGTAACACAATGTGGTGTTTAAAAACGCACCTTTTTTTTCTCAATTTAAAATCGGCGTAAAAAAACAAGTTAAACAGATTCTTTGTGGAATATACTTTTGTTTCGTTAAAATACATTCTGTTTTGTCTTCCCTCTCCTTTGATCTACTCCTGTTTTTTCTTCTTCTTCTTCTTCTTTCTCCTATGTGTCGTTTTTAGAGATGTGACTACTTTGTATAAATCCCTGACTGGTCATCAGCTAGTACACTGAACTAATCATCTGCCAAGATGCCTGCAGTATCCACAGGGGCCAAAGAGTTGTATTTATCCACATCCCTGGGGGACCTCAACAAAAAAGCTGAAATCAAGCCTGATAAGACGAGCACCAGAAGGTAATTATGTCTACCTTTGCAACTCATTATAATAAAGAACATTTGTTATTTTTTTTAAATATAATTAGCTGATCTAAAAATGTCTTTAGCTGTCACTAATGTTGCAAACAAACAAACAACAACATTCGCGTGATATTATTTGATATAACAACAACCAGGTGCC
>NW_015158073.1:0-1192 GCF_000732505.1 Cyprinodon variegatus
AACATCGGTATCGATATCGGTTATCGGCTACATGAGTTTTAAAATATCGGCATATCGGATATCGGCCAAAATCCCAATATCGTGCATCCCTAATTTTTTTTCTGTTAAAAGGGAGTTTTTTCTCTCCACTGTCACCACAAGCATGCATAATGTGAAGGGTTGCATTGGAGTCAATGAGTTGATGCAATCAACTGGTTTTCCTTAGATAGAAAACTTTGAAACAATCTGATTGGATGGTCTGGTTGAACTGTAAAGTGGCTTGAGATGACGTGTTGTAAATTGGCGCTATAGAAATAAACCAAACAGAATTTAAACTATGGCAATAGCTGTACTGCTCCACTTGTGAAAGTAAAATCTGTTGGGCCCTTTTTTGCATCTAGACAATTATTTTTATTGCCACATTGCCAGACAGGACACTGTTAAAAAAAATTAAGATGGAAACTTTAAACAACGGAAATAATAAAGAAAAAAAATGACAAACTAAAATTAAACACATTAGAGACAATATATCTGAAGCCCTAATTAACACTTGTGACTGTTAAAAGTATATAAAAACAAATGCTTGCCAGAATTTAGCAACAAATAACCAAATTTTTTAATGAATTTTGAATCAAAAGCAGTGTTTTTAATAGGTTGAATTAGTTTTAATAGGTTATTTGAGCTAACGCCTACTGTAGTAACCTAGCTAATGCGCAGTTTGCTAATTAACTTTTTTTTAAAGCGATATAACAGTCAGTTTGACTACCTTGGTTGTTGGGGGACTTGTTTTTACTTCTAGAAGGTTTTAACATCATTTCTGTCGGTGTTTGATCCCAGGAAGCCTCTGCAGTCAAAGCGGGGATTTTCAGTTTTGAGAATTGAACTTTTAGAAGCGGCCTCTCTACTTTTGAGGCTCTGCTTTTATTTCGCTTCTTTCCGCGTTTTTCACCCCCGGAATGAACGAAGCCCATCAGCTGCTCCGGTCCGGGTTCGGTTCTCTGGCTGGGGCTCAGGCGAGACCCGAAGCGGGGAATAAACAGGCTCCTAACAGGCGGCGGCGGCATCTTCTGGCTCCGACTGGAAACGGTTAGAGCGAGTAACCGCTGCCAACCACCAGGTGGCACTGTTGGCCCAGTAATGAGTTAGAAACGATCTGTCTTTGCCAACATTTATGTTCAGTGATCTCACAATTACTCTCTATGCTGGAAACACA
>NW_015158074.1:0-1192 GCF_000732505.1 Cyprinodon variegatus
GAGACAGAAGCAGAGATACAAAAAGCAAGTGTAAAAGGCGGCCCAGTCCAGGAAACAGCCAGGTAGACGAGCTCCGAGCCAGCTCCCATGTCAGAGGATGAAAAGAGCACATCCAGCCAGTCACAGTCAGAGAAACAGGACTAAACATTACCATTCTGAATGAGGGTTTTGTACTTGAACAGTTGTTGCCAGGTGTGTAAAGTGAAAAAGTATTTCAGAGACTACAATACTTGGTGTTTTTTTTGTTTTTTTTAAATCCAAGCAAGATTCTTGCTTTGCAAATTCTGCCAAATCTGAATAAAAAGCCATTCATGGGAGAAATCTAGACTAAAATTTCTACTTAATCTATTGTAGTTTCATAAAAAGACAAGGGTTACACTTATTTAAAATGTTATTAAAATTGACACTGCTTAAAAATCATTTGGATATGTTTGTTTAAATTATGTGTACAATGAAAAAGGTCAAAGTTTTGAGCATTTAATCTATTAGCAAAGGCTAATAGATTAAATAGCCTTCAGCAGTAACTCTAGAATTGTTTTTAGAACAAAATCCTAGGCAAGAATTTTCTTAATGTTTTCAAAGCAGTAAAACGAGCAGCTTGCACCCCTCCCCCCCACCAAAAAAGTGCAGAGTAAAAAAAGAAAACAAAAATGTAAAAGAAAAATCATAAGCTTTCTGCCACAAGGTGTTACATACCAGTCCGTTTACATTGACAAACACAAATTGAAAGTATTTCTCTTTACTCATTGCCTGTTCTTGAGGGCAAGGTTTGGATTTTTTATTATTTTTATTTTAGTGAAATAAGTTTTACGACCCTAGATGGAGGTTTGAGGACCCTAGCTTATCTTTACCTGTTGTAATTCTTTGATTTAGGGTTAAACATTTATAATGAAAGTTACAGTTTTTGATCACTTGCAAACCCCTTACAAATGGAGTCCCCCCGTTCCTCAGTGAGGTCTAGAAGCACAAGATTTATATCCAGCCATTCAGTAAAGATGCTGCTACATGGCGTAACCTCTTATTTTGGCTTCAGAATCAGAAATACTTTAATAATCCCAGAGAGAAATGACTATAATTGCTTTTGAACAATTAAATGAGCCCTTGAATGATACATTACCTACTGTAAATTAAGTTGGGGAAAAAAGTTAACAAGTCAAGAAAAAAGGTAAAAAGGTAATTGAAAAGTTAAAAA
>NW_015158075.1:0-1192 GCF_000732505.1 Cyprinodon variegatus
GCAGAGCAGGCTGCCCCCTACTGGCTGATTAATAAACTTCTCAATAATTGGTTCTGACCATGGTTGGTCCATTTCTAAACGGACTTTAATCCCCTGAATGGGTTTCAGTCCCATTTAGGTTGCTTTAATGTGCAGAAATGTTTCATAAAGCAGGTTTAACAAACTCTGACTCAAATCAGCAGCTTAGAATTGATCCAGCCTGATGTTGGAAACTCTGAGTTCTTGGTTCCATTAAAGCGGACGTGAGTTCAGTCAAAGTTGAACAGGTGTGTAACAGGTAGCCTATGAAAAGCCATTCTCAGTGGAGCACCATCAATCACCATGACAACAGGCAACAGGAAGTGCCTTTTTCACCCCACTGGAAGTAGAGGTTTTAATGAAGAAAAATAAATGGAGAATGTGTTTGAAATAAAAAGCAGCAAAGGAGAGGAAGAAGGAGAAGAAGATTGCTGCTCCAGTTAATCCGTAAGTTAATAGGAAGCCGGCTATGGCAGGCCGTTTTTACATTTATTCAAAGCACTCTCCTCTCTGTTGTTCCATTTGTAGATCACTAAAAAAAGATTCTTCCTGATCAGAATTACACTCCTAGACTGAACTAAAATAACATATTTTCTAAATTACCTTAAATTAAGTTTTATATATCTAAAAATGTGGCCTTCTGACATTTATCATCATGGTTAAATATGTATTTATGAGATCTGAAATGTGTTAAATGATACAAATACTGAGGAGAAACAACAGGAAGAAGGAGAGCATCCATTTATTTTGTTTGTAAGAGGAAGTGCTGCCCCCTACTGGTTAATTAGTGAACTTCCCAGTAATTGATCTGCTGAGCTGGACATTAATCCCAGCAGTTGGTGTCTCATAAATGGAGGATGAGGAACGGTTGATTCCTCAGAGTGGATCATCTCTGCAGAAAAACCTTCATCTAACCTCTAAGAACCAGACGGACTGGGTCCCTGATGGTTGCCATGGCGATAAATTGGATGGACTCTGTCTCTTCTAGGATAGTAAAGTCCTGAGTCCAGTGAGCTCTCCCAATGAAGACACAAGCAGGTTCCCTTCAAGGTTCTGGTGGAACCGGTTCATAGAGAGGTAGCTGGTCCTCACGGCTGGACCAAAGGAGGTGCAGCTCTCTGAGCTGATGATGCTCTGAAAGGAGGTGCAGCTCTCTGAGCTGATGATGCTCTGA
>NW_015158076.1:0-1191 GCF_000732505.1 Cyprinodon variegatus
ATATATAGAGAGAGAGAGAGAGAGAGAGAGAGAGAGAGAGAGAGAGAGAGAGATGAGTTCTCAGGGCCAGCATAAAAATAATCTGTCATTAAGGTTGTAGTGAAACCTAATAGGTATATATTTTCACAATTCTAAACATACTTTCTATTCATGTATACATAGGTACAACCTTGTTTTTTGTTTTAAATAAGCTGTTATTATTTTGATAGGATGAAAAAATGTTAAGTTTAAACTTTACAGTTAACTTTTTTACGTTCTGATAATTTTCCTTTGTAGAAAACATTCAATAAAAATTATGGTGACAATGTAAATTATACTATTCAGTGAATCTTTATAGCAGTTTTAACGCTTAAATAATTTTTCTTTTTAGGGGGGATATCAATGTCTTTCATGGGCCCCCAAATTCCTGGCAGTGCCCCTGTTTACTTACAACAGGCATACAATACAATCAAAATCTGTCTGTTCCGTAGTACGATTCAGGGCCGAAACAGTCCTGTTGGAGACAGCTTTACAGCGGCGGACATGGTGCTGGACAGATGTCACCGAGAGGTCTTTCTCTTCTGCTGGGAACAAAGGAGGTTGATACCCCAGCGAGACCTCAAAAGGGGAAAAACCGGTAGCTGATGAGAGGTGGTAATTGTGAGCATATTCTACCCAGGGTAGATAGAGGCTCCAATCGGAGGGGTTGGCTGTTGTTAGGCATCTGAGAGTGGCTTCCAACTCCTGGTTCATCCGTTCTACTTGGCCGTTAGACTGTGGGTTATAGCCAGAGGTGAGAGAAACTTGGGCCTCGAGAGCCGAACAAAAATTTCTCCAAACCTGAGACATGAAATGAGGTCAGAAGCTCAGAGAGGATGTCTTGCGATATCCCATGTAGACGGAAAACATGTTTCACCAGAAGTTGGGCGGTCTGAAAGTCTGAGGGCAGTTTTCTCAAAGCGACCAAGTGGCAGGCCTTAGAAAAATGGTCGATTATTGTCAAGATGGTGGTCATATTTTGGAGATGGGTAATCCGGTAATGAAGTCAATGGCTATGTGCGACCAGGGCCGATCAGGAATAAGCAAAGGCAGTAGCAGACCTGATGGGGGCTGATGCGAGGACTTTTTTTCGAGCACAGGTCCGACAGGCCAACACAAACTCCTTTACATCCCTTTGAATAGATGGCCACCAGAAGCGCTGGTTGATTAAAG
>NW_015158077.1:0-1191 GCF_000732505.1 Cyprinodon variegatus
CACAGGCTGATGGACAATGTTCAACATCGTCCATCGTCAAATCCCGTTTATTGTCAACATGCTTCTTCAAGCTTTAAAATCACCTCCAGCTGCTTTTAAAGGTGAGTTGATAACATTTAGGCTCAACCCAAATACAACAAATCATAATCCTTGTTCCTCACTTCTTTTCCTTCATCTTTTGTGGGGACAACAGTAAGAAAACTGTCAAGAGTAAGAGAGAAACTCCAGACCGCTGCGCTCAATCCTGACAAACTTAAGCCTTTCAGATGTAATTTTTTTTCGGAGCTCTTCAAAGTAATGGAGGTTACATCCTCACGACCTTCTACAGAAGAACCATAGAGAGCGTTCTGACCAGCTGTCTCATTGTGTATTGTAGACACTGCAGCACCTCAGACTGGAAGAAGGTGAGAAGAGTGGTGAGAACAGCTGAGATGGTCATCAGGGCTCCTGATGTCTTAACAGACATTTCATCCCAGCTCTGCATGTCCCGAAACCGTAATTTCATCAACGACCATGGACTGTTATCCTTGCTGCCCTCTGGGAAGAGGCTTCAAAGCATTCAATGCAGGTCCAGCAGGTCCCAAAACAGCTTTTTCCCAACCGCCATCAGACTGTAACCTGACTCCGCCAGATGGATTTGCTCCGCATATCCATCTGGAAACCTTCCATTGAAGTAATTTTGGGAAGTGGCGAAAATACTGGTTAACTGATTGGCCTATGTTGGTGATAGACGGGCCAAATAAACCAATCAGATCTACGAAGCATATGACGTACTAACAGAGCGACGACGAAAACACAACCACAAGCCAGGCTACTCTTGCCGAAACCAGTCGGGAGAAGAGCAAAACATCTTTTCCTCTGAGAAAAGCCTCCAGAGCAGTGTTCTACAGTTTCTTCCACATGTTGGAATCTGATCTACAGAAAGCGGTTATTCTGCTGCATACAAAAGAAATCAGTATCAGCTCAGAACAAATATAATATTTAGCATATCCTACAATATTAAGAAACATAATAACAAATGTTACATCTGACTGGCTTGAAAGTTTTATATTTTTATATCTTAATTTTGAAAATAAATGTTTATATCTTAAATAACAAAAAAAAACATTGCCAAGGAACTTCAGAACCATATTCCGTTTACAATGCACCTGCTAAAGGCTCTCGTTTTCACTACAAACCTTGGATTGTGCC
>NW_015158078.1:0-1191 GCF_000732505.1 Cyprinodon variegatus
GTCTAAAATGCTAAAGTTTGGAAGCCAACTTAGGATCCAATTTCCTGGTATGCTCCCATACCACTCCCAAGTATTTAGTTCCTAAAGTGTTGTTTAAATAAATATGATCAGGATTTTTTTTTTTTTTGACTATTTTGTCCCTAGACAGATCTCTATTCACCATCTGGTAATTTGTACTTGCAATGACAACTATTATTATTAGCAGATTTAAAGGGACAACAAAATTAAGCCAATAATTTTGCGCCTTGACAAGGAACTTGGTGATTTAGCCCGAAATGTATTTGTACCTCAACCAGCTCAGGAAGCCTCGGAAGTGTTAATGGGTTAATATTTGGATTCTCCTATCACCTCCCCTCGTTTGTGGGAGTAAATTGTCAGAGGAAAAAGCAGGCTTTTAACAAACCTTGGAATTTTTTCTTTTTTTTTCTATTGTATTGCAGCAGGGGCGGAGCTAGATGGGGGGCCAGGGGTGGTCATGGCCACCCTTACCCAATCTGTAGCCACCCTTACCATTTTCTCCCTTTAATACAGACGGTGGCAGCAGTAATACTCTCAAGTGAAATGGTCTAACTTATTTAACATTTTAATTTTCTATATGTAAACAATAACCTGACAACAAAAACAGTGTGGTTAATTATGTACATCAATATACTAACATTAAAGATAAATACAGAATTCATGCTCCTTTCAGAACTAGATTTTGTGTTATATGGGGTAAAGAGAAAATTATGTCTCTGCAAGTCGTCTAGGATTCTTTAATAAAATCAGAGATAAATAACTACTTTAACAATAATCCATTTTAAGTAGATATTAGTACATGTAAATATTAATTTTATGCAGAATGATTATTAATAAAAGTAGGTAAGTAAGACAATTAATAAAAGGTTGCCACAGAGCTCAAAACTGAAAGAATTTTGTCCACTACACCTTTAATTTTGATATATTTAAATATATGTGTCTATTTGTAAAATTGTCTTTATTTAGCAAATATGGATGTTGTTGTTGTTGTTCATTTTCCTTTTGGAACAGTGTAGATTGACCCTAAGTTTCTGGTGTCTATCCGCTTTTGGCCACCCCTCAGTATACATTGGTTATTGCCTGGCCACCCTTTTTAAAATTTCCTGGCTACGCCTCTGTCAAGCAGCGCAAAAATTAATCAACTAAACGTTAATCTAGATTATAATCTCACTG
>NW_015158079.1:0-1191 GCF_000732505.1 Cyprinodon variegatus
TATACATGTTTAAGTCAGAATGATTTGACATTGAAATAAGATTTCCCTACGACTTTAAACATAAGAATAAGAGAATAAGATAAGAAAATAATGTTCTGGTATTTTCTGTCTCATCTCTTAGCTTCACACTGACTCTGCGCAGTTCTGAGATATTTTGGACTGGTGGGCAATACTTCTGATGTCTTTCTGTTTTTCGTTGTGTTAAAACAAACCAAACAAACTGTAAACTTCAGGAAGAAGTTAAAGGTTTTTCTCTCTCTACTCGATCTAAACTTTTCCTCCAATCGATGTCAATTCACAACTCTGGGGTTCGACTGACTGTGACTGACCTCTGTTTGAGGCAGTGCCGCTCCTGGGACATCACCCCCCCTCCGCAGGTCCGGGTGCAGGCCGTCCATTTGGCCCACTCCCCCCACCAGTAGGTGGTCACCTCCTGCTGGTCCTCCAGGCTGTTGGAAGCTGCACCCTCCTCCTGGAAAAAGGCAATTCAGCCACAAAGCATGGAGGCGATTAGCAGCGGTTTGCTTCTCAATGAGGAGCTTTGATCCTGAAGAATTCAGGAATAAACTTTGAGTTTCTTTATTAACAGAATAAACTCAGAATTAACAAACAGTCAAAGTGATGAAAACATAAAACAGGATAAAGGAAATGAAGAAGCATTTAAGGTGGGATCAGTTCATGGTTAAACTGGACAATCTAAGGCAGCGTTAAATTAAACAGGCTTTAACCTCACCTTAAAGGGATTCTGGGAGTTTGCTCCACATTATTGGATCATCAGAACTAGAACTTATTCTGTCAGCGTGGACCATAGGATGACTCAAAGGAGTTACTTTGAACCAGTCCAGTTCCAGCGTTGGATCAACCATATTGAATGGTGCATTGATGTCGACTCAGACAAGAATCTGGTCAGATTGAATCAACTTTTCCATCCACAGTCTTGCGCAAGTTGAACTCCAGAAGGTTCTGATGGTACATGTGGACCAGCTGGTCCACCTCCTGCCTGGATGCAGGCTGTATAACCATCCTTAAATGGTAAATCTGCAGTTATGGGAGGTGCAAACTCACTGGAAATACATTAACAAGCAACAAACACACAAAAGGCTCCTCTCCTGTGGAACCAACTACCAGTTTTAGTCCGTGAGGCAGACACCCTGTCTACTTTTAAGGCTAGGCTTAAAACTTTCCTTTTTG
>NW_015158080.1:0-1191 GCF_000732505.1 Cyprinodon variegatus
AAGACAACTAAACAAAATAAAACATTAACAGCCAGCTGAAAATAACCATCACAGAACCTGTAAAGGGACATTAGCAGACAAAGAAAACTCTCCATGTTTGATATTTTGTTATATCTCTATATTTTTGTTTTTCTTATCTTTTAATTTATGTTTTTACTTTTCAGTGCTTGAGATAGAAACACACCATAAAAATTCTTTAGTAACTTTATCCTTCTTTTGCAGCCACTCTCAAAATACCAATTCTGTTCCTTTAAATAGGGAGGTACTGAACCAATTTGCATGTCTGATTATTTACACATTCAGTCTTTGCAGATTGCAACTCACCCGCCTATTGCGCACACAAATTTTATTTAATTTTTTTGCTGAAATTTTGTATAGATTTTTTTTATAGGAACCCTTCTAGTTTAAAGTGCTTGGAAATATACATACCAAGGTGAGTTAGTTTGATGTTAAGCAGGCATGGTAAACAAAAGTAGGTCCTCTTCCATTTCTTTGGCTTAACATATAAATTATGCTATCTTTATGAGGAGTACAAAAGTACACATCACTGATGAAGCCAATGGTATATAATTAAAGATAAGGGCAAAAGCTCTTTTTTTCATGCAAACTAAGTACATCCAACAAAAATACCTAAAAGTATAAAACCCCTTAAGTTTACCTTCTGTTATCTACTTTATTTGTTACTAAGGCTGCATTCTGTCACATAACATTCAGCATCTTTTAAGTTCTCTTACTACTTTTTTAAATAGTTTCCTTAAAAAAGTAGCATTTTTGAAATGGTGGGTTTTGTGTACATTTTAGTAGCAGAGATGAATACCCCAAAAAATGTACACAAGTTTGCACAAATTCAACATGATTTGCAGAAGTTAAGTGTAGGTGGCCTTGTGGTTAGGTATAGAGCTTGGAATCCTGAGGTTGCAAGTTTGAAACCCACTCCCACAGACAGAAACTCTGGCTCCCTGAGCAAAGACCCTTAACCCCACACTACTCCCACCAAAAATGGCAGCCCACTGCTCCCCAAGGCGATGGGTTTTGGAAAAGTAATACTACAACAAATTACTGAAGAGAGATAGAAAAATAATTGGTATGAAAAAAATCTACTCAAATACAGAATAAATGTTTGATCATATAATCTGATTTAGTATTTAAAAATGACTTCAACAGACAGACTAAAGTTTTAAAACTTTAGAA